>NW_025999545.1:0-61218 GCF_019419815.1 Pyrus x bretschneideri | reverse complement strand
CATATTATCTCCTAATTAATTTCTTGGGAATAATATTGCTTGCGCATTCCTATAGATAACATATTTGGCTAGTATAAATGGCGTCATGAGTAGGGTCAAATCCTAACCTCATGACCGGCCACCACCTATAAATACCTTTATCTCTCAAAAATTCGGTAAGTTTTTGGCTATTCCTATGACACCTTGTATTACCTTATTAATTCAACGTAGAAATTGAGTTTTCACATGTACCCAAATCCATTATTTCGAAAATTAATTATTTTTATTTAAAGATTTCAGGTATAGGACACTATGGATTCATGTTTTACATAGGGGTAGGTAGTTGTATGATTCAGATTACTTATTTATATTTATGAGGCATATATTTATTTGCGATGTTTTCAACAACTGAGTTGTTTAATTAGCTGAAGTCATGGGTCTGACATCATATTGATTTAATAGTTGATCTCTTTGCAGGGGGGTTTTTAACTAATGTGCGGACAACTCCTGCACGTAACCGAAAGAAACAATGTGGCTGGAAAATGAACTCTTTTGATATTTGTAGACGTGGAAGTCATGGATTGATCGTGCGATATGTACACAAACACACATTCAACTGCTGAATCAGTACACGAAAACACATTCAAGCGCTCAATCTGTCACTTGTTAATTGTGAGAATCTGTCCACAACAAGAGTATGTGAAACCAATACTTATCAACTCCGCTTTGATTGCAGCTTGGTTTACCAGTACTTAACTGCTATTAAAATTGCATTGCTGTTTATGGATTTCGTATAATATGGATAAGCCCAAAGCATCTTTCTCTATTCACATTATATTTTCACACCAATGGTTTGGTAAATAAGGTGTTTTTTATTTATTTTGTAGGATTATGGGACTGTAGTCACTGGTCTTAGTCTTTAACTAATATTTCTCACTGTTTTTTCTTTCAACAAAATAATACAATTCTCAGAAGTTCTAAGTCTTTAATTAACCAGGAGGATACTCGTTGGATCCTCTTTCGTTGGATCCTCTTTGTGAGAATCTCGGGGATTCTCCAATCATATCCATTCATCGTACATCATGCGATCAGAAATCATTGTAATTTTTTTATTTAAAATTGAATATAAACAATACCTGACAAAAACTGATTGCACGACGTATGATGAACAGATTGGAGGATCCCCGGGATCCTCACAAAGAGGATCCGGCGAGGATCCTCACTCTTTAATTAATACAGAAGAGTCCTATTGTTATTAAAGATAATTAATTAAAAATTATTTTTTGTGATTGCATATCTAATTAGTAATAACACTCTACTTATGGTAGACTCAAATAGGTTTTGGTGGCAATTGGTTATGTTTCCTAGAATAATTTATTTCCGAGTCAAAGTGGAAGAACCACATCAAACTAGGAATCAACTCTCTCCTCACCTAAGCAGGTTGAGATTTCTACACCTACACCATTTTCAGTGCGCAGCCCAGCAAGTGTGAGGGATTTGTGGAGCAAAAAATAATCCCAAAAATCCTGGACGCAACACAAGGACTTTTTCTCAAGAAATACCAGATTGCCCCTATTAAATGGGAAAACATACTCCCACGCATAGCTCAGCATCCTGAAGTTCAAGCAGCGAAGTAAGACAGCTGAAAGCTCCCTGCTCTTGGCATAGAAAAATCAAAGGCATTAAAGACAAGATTAAATACTAAATCTTATCTTTAATGCCAACCCAATCGAAAAAAACCATATCAAATAAGTAATCCCTGTCACAATCAATTAGGAACAATTTTACCATTATCTCAAGATATTATCTCCTAATTAATTTCTTGGGAATACTATTTGCTTGCGCATACTCAAGATAACATATTTTGGCCAGTATAATGGCGTCATGAGTAGGGTAAAACCTTCACCTCATGGTCTCCAAAATTCGGTATGCTTTTGCTATCCTACCACACTTTGTATTACTTCTGATTAATTCAAGCAGAAATTCAGTTTGCGTATGTACCCCTATCCACTGTTTCGAAAATTGCTTATTTTTATTTAAATATTTCATGTATAGGGCACTATGGATTCATATTTTACTTAGGGGTACGTAGTTCTATTATTCAAATTCCTAATTTATATTTTATGAGGTGTATATTTATTTGCGATGTTTTCAACAACTGAGTTGTTTAATTAGCTGAAGTAATTGGACTTACTAATTTAATAGCCGATCTCTTTGCAGGGCTTTAACTAATGTGGGGACAGTTCCTGCAGGTAACCGAAAGAAATAATGTGGATGGAAAATGAACTCTTTTGATTTTTGTAGACGTGGAAGTTAGGGATTGATCGTGCCACATTCAATTGGTCAATCAATACATGAAGATAAAATCAAGTGCTCAATCAATAACTTGTTAATTGTGAGAATCCTTTCACAAGAAGGATATGTGAAACCAATACTTATCAGCTCCGCTTTGATTGGAGCTTTGTTTCCAGTACTTAACTGCTCTTAAAATCGCATTCCCGTTTATGCATTTCGTACATGTAGCCCTCCTATTTCACAAATTATAGTTAAATTATTCTTTCAAGGGAGACCACAAATCAGTAATCAGTATCATACCAGCTAAACAAGCCAGATGTCACTTGATAGCTACAACACCTGCTCCTGCTTTATGTGTGTCCCAAACTTGCATTCGTTTAGATAGAGATGTCAGTGAACTTCGAAAGGACAGGCGGTGCAAATGAATAAAACTACGAATAATAAATGCATTCTGTCAAAGAAAACAATAAGTTAAATAAAAGTATACAATTAATAACAGCCAATTGTTTTTCTCGTTTTGCTAACATTTATAATATATTAGTGCGCAGCCCAGCAAGTGTGGGGGATTTGTGTAGCAAAAAATATCCCAAAAATTCTGAACGCAACACAAGGACTTTTTCTCAAGAAATACCAGATTGCCCTTATTAAATGGGAAAACATACTCCCACGCATAGCTCAGCATCCTGAAGTTCAAGCAGCGAAGTAAGACAGCTGAAAGTTCCCTGCTCTTGGCATAGAAAAATCAAGGGCATTAAAGACAAGATTAAATACTAAATCTTATCTTTAATGCCAACCCAATCGAAAAAAACCATATCAAATAAGTAATCTCTGTCACAATCAATTAGGGACATTTTTACTATTATCTCAAGACATTATCTCCTAATTAATTTCTTGGGAATATTATTTGCTTGCGCATACTCAAGATAACATATTTTGGCCAGTATAATGGCGTCATGAGTAGGATAAAACCTTCATCTCATGGTCTCTCCAAAATTCGGTAGGCTTTTGCTATCCTACCACACTTTGTATTACTTCTGATTAATTCAAGCAGAAATTCAGTTTGCACATGTACCCCTATCCACTGTTTCGAAAATTGCTTATTTTTATTTAAATATTTCATGTATAGGGCACTATGGATTCATATTTTACTTAGGGGTACGTAGTTCTATTATTCAAATTCCTAATTTATATTTTATGAGGTGTATATTTATTTACGATGTTTTCAACAACTGAGTTGTTTAATTAGCTAAAGTAATTGGACTTACTAATTTAATAGCCGATCTCTTTGCAGGGCTTTAACTAATGTGGGGACAGTTTCTGCAGGTAACCGAAAGAAATAATGTGGATGGAAAATGAACTCTTTTGATTTTTGTAGACGTGGAAGTTAGGGATTGATCGTGCCACATTCAATTGCTCAATCAATACATAAAGATACAATCAAGTGCTCAATCAATCACTTGTTGATTGTGAGAATCCTTTCACAAGAAGGATATGTGAAACCAATACTTATCAGCTCTGCTTTGATTGCAGCTTGGTTTCCAGTACTTAACTGCTCTTAAAATCGCATTCCCGTTTATGCATTTCGTACATGTAGCCCTCCTATTTCACAAATTATAGTTAAATTATTCTTTCAAGGGAGACCATAAATCAGTAATCAATATCATACCAGCTAAACAAGCCAGATGTCACTTGATAGCTACAACACCTGCTCCTGCTTTATGTGTGTCCCAAACTTGCATTAGTTTAGATAGAGATGTCAGTGAACTTTGAAAGGACAGGGGTTGCAAATAAATAAAACTACGAATACTAAATGCATTCTGTCAAAGAAAACAAATAAGTTAAATAAAAGTATACAATTAATAACAGCCAATTGTTTTTCTCGTTTTGCTAACATGTATAATATATTAGTTTTTAGCAACTTTCCTTGAACATCAATTCTCATCTGGAACTTCTTTTGAACCTATTTTAAAAAGTAGTGATAATATTTAGAAGTTGGAAGTTGGACGGTATGATTGTTCAGGTTCTATCCCAAAACCCATTAGAATTGGGAAGTTGCCCTCCAAAGAAGTCATTGCAAGGTTTATTATACCTTCGGCGTGGCACTTTAACTTTCACATTCTCACAAGTGAAAGCTAGAATATTATCTGGCCACTAAGTTCGGGTTTAGGTAAACGATAGCAAAGCAACACACCTCAAGCTGCTCTTGCAAATCTGTTTTGTACTTAAATTTGATACTTGAGAACCTCGAACAACGAAATTGTTTTGTTTTCAGGGTATTACTGTTAATTAGTATTCAGACGCTCGTAGGGAGGATAAGTAGAATAGTTATAAAACACAGTCATTTTGTGAGAAAGGTGCAAAAGTAAAAATAGGCCTAATAATGTGTGACCATTAACTAGGTTATGCATTTTTTGTGAATGGTTAAACTTTAATCAAATAAAATGTAAAAGAACAAAGACAATAGCTAGCAAATTTTGGGTGATCCGAAAGACATGGATGGCAACAACAGTATCCAAGTATTTTTCTTGTGACAGTATTATTCTTTCACGAATTCAAGTAAGTGTAAATCTTTCAAGAAAGTGTTTTTCTTTCTAAGTCAAGAGACTGTTAAGGAAGGTTTCATTCTTCCTTGGTTATTTCCAATCAGAGTGTCGATCTCTGGGTATAATTCAACTGGGTGTTTAGTTGTTTGATTTTTGAAGATAATCATGAGTACTTCAAACTTTAAAGCTGATGGAGTTTTGGGTAAGCTTACCATAAAGCTAAGAGATGATAATTTCGCCAAATGGGCATTTCTATTTCAATCTGTTTTAAGAGGGTTAAAATTGTTTGGTTAGTTTCATGGTACAATTGTATATCCATCAAAGTATGTCATTAGTGCGGAAGCTAGGGTTCCAAAGGAGATTAATGTGGCTTTTATGGATTGGGAATCAAACGATATGGAACTATTGAGTTTGTTACTTGCTACCTTAACTGATGAGGCAATGGAGTATGTTCTTGGTTGTAGGATTGTTCATGAAGCATGGACCAATCTTGTTCATAGATATGTATCTGTTTCTAAGTCTTGGGTCAATCATCTCAAAACAGAGCTGCACACAATTCAGAAAGGAATTGATACAATTGATAAGTATCTTTTGAAGTTGAAAAGTAATAGGGAACAACTAACTGCTGCAGGTGAATCTGTGTCTAATAATGATATAATGATTGATGGTCTTGCTAGTTTACTTAAGGAATATAGTGTCATTCGCATGGTTATATTGGCTAGGGAGTCATCGATTACCTTGAAGGAGTTCCAAGCACAATTACTGGGTGCAGAAAAGGAAATTGAAGGGTAGATTAATGTCTTATCTCAGAGCTTATCTGCAATGTATGTTCAAGGTTCTAATGCTAGTTCTAGTTCTGCATCTTGCTCGAATGCTCAGGCTCATAATCATATTCCTTAGTACAGTGGGGACAATCATTGTTGTGTCTTATGGTACTACTTCTCATATTCAAGATAATTCTTCCAATAATTCACTACCACCACCAAATTTTCAACAGCCATTCTATCCTGCTCCATACCAACCATTCTATCCACCACCACCACTTACTTTGTTCCCTGGTGAATCCTATGGATATGGTTTTATTGGCAATCCTAGTGATCAAAATAATTCAAGTGCACAGTCTAATGGGGGAATTCAATTTGGGACTCAACGATCAAATGGCAATCAATATAGGGAAATAATTACAGAAACAACAATAGCTTCCGGGAAATAGGATATGGCTCAAGCAATTCACGGCAAAATGGTAATAATTCTTGGTCTGGTAATACTAATACTAGGACTGGTGTTGTGATAAAGTGTCAAATATGTAACAAAAGGGGGCACACCACGACTAATTGTTACCATAGAAATATTGACTTTTCTAATTCAGGCTTTGTTGTTGAGTGCCAAATCTATGGAAAAAGGGGACATTCAGCTCTTAATTGTTATCAAAGAAGCAATTATTCATTTCAAGGTCAGCCACCACCACCATAATTGTTTGCTATGAATGCTCAACAGACTACACAGTTCATTCCTCAGGATACTTGGATTGTTGATTTAGGTGCATCTCATCATATGACTACTGACATCAATGCTTTGACTCAAGTTACACCTTTTGAGGGTTCTGAGAAAATGACCAATGGAAATGGTACAGGTTTCTCAATACATAACATTGGTTCAACTACTTTACAAACCAATAACCATTATCTTATTCTCAACAAAGTATTACATGTTCCTCATATTACTTGTGAAACAACTTTGTGCTGACAATAAGAGTTGGTTTATATATGAAGAATCTGAATTCTTTGAGCAGGACAAGACGACAAGGGAAATAGTGTATCAAGGAAAAAGTAAGCCTGAAGAATTGTTTCACATTCCTATGGTTCAGCAAAGAAGAGGAGTGCAGTCTATTACAAGTAGTCAAACAACATATTTTGGAAAAGCTATAAAGTCTGAGATTTGGCTTTGGAGGATGGGACACCCTACATAGGAAATTATGTCTTCTATGTTACACAAGTCCAGTATTACAACTTGTGTAGATAATAAACATAGTTTTTGTGTTCCTTGTATCCAAGGGAAAATGTCTAGAACTGCATTTCCAATTAGATCAGATAACTCTACCTATCCATTTTAAAAAGTGCATTAAGATATTTAGGGTCCTTCTCCTATTAAGTCCTTAGAAGGAAATAGGTATTATGTAACTTTAATTGATGAATATACCAGATATGTGTGAATTTTTCCAATGAGTAATAAATCAGAAGTGTTTACAATTTTTGTGAGATTTTACAACTTTGTACTTACACAATTTGGGAAACATATTAAAAGCTTGCAAATAAATGGAGGAAGAGAGTATGTGAGTAAAAGCTCGACTTCTTTTATAGCTAGTAAGGGTATCATTCAGTTTATTTCTTACCCTTACACTCCACAACAAAATGGAGTGGCAGAAAGAAAACACAGACATATAGTGGAGACTGTTATCACATTACTCAATGTTGCTGGTTTAACCTCTAAGTTTTGGTACTTTGCATGTGAACATTCAATTTTCTTAGTTAACAGGATGCCTTGTAAGACTATATCAATGTGTTCTCCCTATCAATTGTTATATCAGAAAGTACTTGATGTACAATCATTAAAGATTTTTGGCTCAGCTGTGTTTCCTTGGTTGAGGCTATATAATGTAAACAAATTGCAAGCAAGGTGTGTTTGATGATGAAGACATTATTTTGGCTTAGTTGTCAAGATTAATAATGAAGACATTATTTTGTTGTTGTTGTTGTTGTTGTTGTATGTGGATGATATCATCCTTACTAGTTGTAGTCCAACTAAGTTGCAGGCTGTAATCGATGACTTAGCAGGTGTGTTTGATCTCAAGGACATGGGTAAACTTACTTATTTTTTGGGGTTACATGTTCAGAACAGTGATGATGGATCTCTGTTCATAAATTAGTCAAAGTATGGTAAGAATTATTGAAGAAAACAAGTATGGAATCCTGTAAGCCAACATCTACTCCCTCAAAGCCACACACTCAAATTCTTGCTAGTGAAGAACTGTGCTATCTGATCCAAGTCAATGTCGAAGTACTGTTGGTGCACTTCAGTACTTAACCTTCATCAGACCAGATCTTGCTTATCTAGTGAATATGGTATGTCAATTTATGACACAACCAACTGATGCACATTTATATTTAGTGAAGAGGATACACAGAATAAGTGACTGTGAAGTGGATACATTAGGAATTTTGATTTTCTTTTCGATTTTCGTACATGTAGAATGCATGTGCACGGATTGACATCGTAATATGTAGTACAAAGACACATTCAAGCACTCAAACATTCATTTGTTAGTTGAGAAAAATGCGTGAGAAATGCAAAGTCAAATGAAACATCTACGGGACATCATCGGGGATATGATCAGCCCAAGGTAGGTGCCTCATTAAAACCTAGTTAGGTAACGAAAACCCAGTGGGAAAAATGATCATAATCGTAGGGAAAAAGAGTACATTAAGATCAAACATGCATACTTCAGGATACTTCCCCTGAATTTGACACAATTCCAAAGAGAAATAGCAATGTTACAACTCAAAAAGTTTACGCATACCAATTCCTTGAACAAGCTTCTGAAACATCGCCATTGGTAGTGATTTGGTGAAGAGGTCGGCCAGATTGTCTTGTGAACGGATTTGCGTGACTTCAATCTTCTGATGCTCTTGTCGTTGATGTGAGAAGAAAAACTTTGATGCAAGCTTGGTGTTGTCTTCTTTGATGTAACCCTTCTTGAGTTGTCCAATGCATACTGCGTTGTCTTCATAGATGGGATAAAGATCGCAAGAGCTTCGAATATGGCCCACAACTGCTCTCAACCAAAAGCATTCTCGAGTTGATTCATGTAAGGTGAGAATTTCAGCATGGTTAGACAAAGTGGCAACTAAGGTCTGTTTAGTTGTCCTCCAAGAGATTTCGGTGCCTCCAACGGTAAAGACATAATCCATTTGAGAACATGCCTTATGCAGATCAGATAAGTATCCTAAGTCGATATAACCAACAAGGCGAGAATCGACTCGAGATAAGGGGGTGCAGCATTACTTAAGGATCTATAGGTATAGTACAAGCCCAAATCCGTAGTACTAACGGAAGATGTCTTTAACACCAGTCTAGTGTCTGCATGTTGGTGTATTACTGTATCTTGCCAAAAGATTAACAACGAAAGAGATGTTGGGTCTAGTGCATTGAGCTAAGTACAATAAAGCACCTATTGTACTTAGATACGGAAATTCAGGCTCCAAAATCTCTTCATCATCCTCCTTTGGATGGAAGGGATCTCGTTTTGCATCTAGCGATTGAATAACCATAGGAGTACTCAAAAGCTTCACTTTATCCTCATTAAAATGACGCAACAACTTCTGGGTGTAGTTCGTTTAATATACTAATATTCCATCCGAATAGCACTCTATCGCAAGACTGAGACAATATCGAGTCTTTCCTAGATCCTTCATCTCAAATTCTGACATCAGAAGTGCAGCAATTATCACAAGCTCTTCAGGAGTTCCAATAAGGTTCATGTCATCGATATATACTGCAACTATCGCAAAACTGAAGTGTAACTTCTTAATGAACACACAAAGGCATAGTTTATTGTTCACATATCCCTGACTAGTCAAATACTCACTTAAATGGTTATTCCACATTCTTCCAGATTGCTTCAAACCGTAGAGTGAACGCCACAGCCGAATTGAGAGCGTGTTCCGAGGTTTGGAAATATTTGATCCAGTCAATGTAAGTCTTTCGGGAATTTTCATATAAATTTCTGTATCAAGATCCCCATAAAGATATGCGATTACTACGTCTATCAGCTGTATATTTAGTTTTTCAGAAACTACCAAACTTATAAGGTAGCGAAAAGTAATCACATCCATAACGGGTGAATAAGTTTCGCCATAGTCAATCTCGGGGCGTTGTGAGAAACCTTGCGCGACAAGACGAGTTTTATAATGCACAATTTCGTTCTTCTCATTCACTTCCGAACAAAAACCCACTTATAGCCAACGGGCTTCACATGTGGAGGAGTAGAAGCTATGGGTCCAAACAACTTATGTTTCGCAGGCGAATTAAGTTCAACTTGGCTTGCTTGTTTCTAGTTTGACCAATTGGTTTTACGTCGACATTCATCAATGGAACGGGGTTCAATGTCATCGCTCAATATGATCTTAGTAACTACTGCATATGCTAATGCATCGTCGACGATCTTATCATTTCTACACCATACATCATCTAAGCTAGCATAATAGACCGAAATCTCATGATTCTTCAAAGGAGGATTCGTCTCTTCAAGGACGCTTCCGTAATTTAGAATTTCCTAATGAGTTGGATAGAATGAGTAAGTGACAGTCAAACCCATGGTAGGCTATTCAGAAGCCTGTGCCGTGGGTTTCCTCTTCCGGGGGTGTGAATCCTTTGAACCAAAAGGTCTCCTATGCTTATGTGTAGGGGCAGTTGATTGGCTAGCCATTAATGTATGTGGATCACCAAAATTGGTGTCTCGGGCCTTCAAATGGGAAGTCCGTCGTACATTGGGTACATCCATCTGTGCAGGCACATTCGCAGCTGAAATATGTGATATTGTCACTCGTGCTAGATCGATGAAAGCATCTGGCATACTCTTAGCTATGTTCTGGAGATCTAATATATGCTGCACTTTAGTTTCAGACTAAGCAGTGCGGGGACCTAAATTGGACAAAGTGAGAGTCATCCATGATAATTCATGTCATTCATCAGGAACATTGACCTTCTTATCTCCCCCTAACGACGGGAAAACTGTGTCATAGAAGTGACAATCCGTGAAATGAGCAGTAAATAGATCGCTTATCAAAGGTTTTAAGTAACGAATAATCGAAGGTGAATCATATCCGACATAGATTTCCATCCTTTGTTGATGCCCCATTTTTGTATGTAAAGGCAGCGAAATCGGCACATAGATCGCACAACCAAAAATGCGCAGATGCGATATGTTAAGTTCGTATTCGGTAACCAACTAAAGAGCGCTATATGGTTGGGTTGCAATAGGCCTCAGGCGGACCAACAGCCGCGTACAATATTGCATGGCCCCAAGCAATGATTGGGAGCTTGGTACGTATGACCAAAGATCGAGCAATCATTTGTAAGCACTCAATGAATTCCTCTACCAAGCAGTTTTGGGTGTGAACATGAGGTACTAGATGTTCAACTTTAACCCCAACCGACTTGTACTAGTCATCAAAAGTTTTAGATATGAATTCTCCAGCATTATCCAATTGAATAGATTTGATCGAATAATCAGGGTGGTGAGCCCTGAGCTTGGTAACCTGAGCCAATAGTTTGGAGAATGCAGCATTTTTTTTGGACAACAAGCACACGTGTGACCAATATGTGAAAACGTCAACCAAAACCATAAAATATCTAAATGGTCTGTATGAAGGGTGAATCGGTCCACAAATGTCCCCATGAATCTGTTATAGAAAAATGGGAGGATTCGAACGAATCTTGTCATAAGAAGGCTTAGTAATAAGCTTTCTCATATAACATGTTTGATATGTGATTCCTTGAATTGAACCTAAACTCCAGGTTAGTGGATGCCTATGTGATGATTTGAGGATACGACGCATCACTATTCGTCTTGGATGTGCCAAACGTTCATGCCAAAGTGTGTGCGCAGTCCCAGAGGTAGGGTTGGCCGCATAGTGGCTTTCTATGAGGCGTATGGTCATAGTATACAAACCACTCGGGATATGCTCCATCTTTTCTAGAATATGCTTCTGGCCATATTCGTAGGAAGTTATGCATATAAATTCAACTCCATTTTCTATGTGGGTTTCAGCATGATAATTCTTATCTCTAATGTCCCTAAAAGCTCAACAACGTTCTTTCGAAACGTGGAGAATAAAGTGCCTCATCAATGGTTAAGATTGTACCATTGGATAACATTATACGTGCCTTATCGTATCCTTCGATCAGGTTGGATGGGCCTGACAGGATACTCAAAGGTGCATTCTTAGGTATGAAGTTAGTGAAATAGATGTGTTCACTCAAAACAGTTTGCGTAGTTGTATTATCGGCCAGACAACTAACTTCCCCACTAGTCATTCCTAGAATGAAAATTAATTTGATTCGGTCACATGCATAAAAGTTCTTAAAAACAAATATCCATTCAAAATAATTTTAAGTATTCAAGAATGGAAATTAATTAAAAACTGAATATCCAAAAAACAAATCACTAACAAATAATCCAAACATAAAGGAAAATTGTTCAAAATTAACCAAAAAACATAAGGGGGTTCGGCCACTACTGTGGAATTCGGCCTCATGGTCTTATTTCAACTAAAAAAAATACTTTATGTCTAAGATTCTAATCTTCCATAGGTGTGATAGCCTCTTGAAAGTCAGAAACCTCCATCTTCGAATTCTCCGGTTCGTCCAATTGAATAAAGTTTGATTCAAACTTCTTACGACAAGAATGATATTTAGCTACAACCTTCTGTAGAGCTCGACAAACACGGGACCAATGGTTCTTTGAACCACAGTGATAGCACATATTCGCATCCATTATTTTAGGTGCTTTGCCCTTCTTCTTGAAGTTTCGGGACCTAGGAGCGAGGTTAGGGCGCTTCGGGGCTTTATTTCCTCCATTAGATAGGCCTTGGCTCTTTTGATGTTTTGGGTAAACGTTAAATGTTTATAATGAAATAGATGGCTAAAAAATAGCCTGAAGGGTAACTGGTCCGCGGGAAAACTGGAAAACTGGCCAAAAACTGGGTAAACTTTAAACTTTCATAACTTCTTCAATACTCAACAAAATCGAGTGATTCAACAACGAAAATCATACTTCTCAACGAGACAAAGAGAACGGTACCTTTCTCGAAAGGTTAACTCACTGCCTTTTGGTCGGAAAATAGCCTGAAAGGTGACTGGTCTGCCGGAAAGCTAGAAAACTCGCTGAAAACTGGGTAAATTTTAAACGTTCATAACTTCTTCATACAAAATTGAGTGATTCAAAACTGAAAATCATACTTCTCAACGAGATGAAGAGAATAATACCTTTCTTCATGGCTAACTTGCTATGGTTTGGCCAAAAAAAGGTTCGAAATTGGCTGTCTTAATCTCATCGAGTTAGCCAATTTCGAGCCGTTTTTCGGCCAAACCATGGCAATTTAGCCATTGAAAAAGTACCATTCTCTTTATCTCATCGTAAAGTATGATTTTTGTTATTGAATCACTCAATTTCGTTGAGTATTGAAAAAGTTATGAACGATTAAAATTTACAGAGTTTTCGACGAGGTTTCCAATTTTCCTATGAACCAGTCACCTTTCAGGTTATTTTCCGACCATCTTCGGCAATCATTGGGCTTCCAAATAGGTATAATCTTTTTCAAAACTTTCCTATCTTCATTTTGATATATTATGGGTCGAATTTGGTTAAGAAACGATTGAGTTATGAAGCTTTGAAAATTGCCCAAACTTCCGGCCAAAAATCTCAGTTTCTGGTATGAGCTCCATGACCACTTAACAGAAGGACCAAAATAATGGATGGTGGACAATCTCAGGGACCATTTCTATTGATTTTCAATCTCAAGAACCAAAGTGATGTGTTATGCAAATCTCAGGGACCATTTTGGCTAAAAAGCCCATATTTTTTTCCAACTTTAGTATAGCATGATACCCCTCCGTTGACGATTCATGCTGCTTTGTTTTCAGACTATGCTGGCATTCCTGGCTTCCTCTTCTCCACTTAATATGCATCTCAGCATATTGGTTTGTCTTACATTCTTAATTTTTTTCTCTTAACCTTGTCATGTTGCTGGTTGGTTTTGCAGGTTTAGACCTTTAGGTTCGGCTTTAGAGGGGTTAGGTTTCATGTCTCCCCCCCCCCCCCGCCCTCGTTTTCTTTGTATCTTTGTTATTTTTGTTTCTAGAGGGGTAAGGTTTATGCCCACCCTTCTTTTTCCTGTTCCTTTTTTGTTGTATTATAAGGGGTTAAGTTTATATCTCCTCTTCTTTTTCATGTTCCTTTTTTGTGGTTGATAGGAGCATATTTAGGCGACTTACTTAGCTTGTTTTCGTGCATCTATGTTGTTAATTCATAGTTGTTTTAGTAGTTTAAGCCATTTTCGTGTGTTTTTAGGTTCATATGGCTAAGGAAGCAAAAAGATGCATTTTGGAGCATTTTGGAGCAAAATTGGGCTTGGAATGGATAGCATATGATTGGAGCCAAAGTGTTGGACGAATTTGAAGGCCTTGTATTCATTTTGGACATAAAACAAAGGGCCTAGCCCATTCTCTCTTAAACCAACCCCAAGGCCATGCATTTCCTTCCAATTCCAAAGCCCACAATCACTTCAAAAGCCATGCAAAGAACCATCCATTCCATCAAAAACAATCCATCAATTCACATGCAAAACCACCATTAACACACATGCACCCAAACAAAGCCAACCTAGCTAACCCTACATGCATTCTTTATGCAACACTTCATCATTTCACCACATTTTCCCTTTTATTTCCACATGCAATTCTTCATCATTGCAACCACAAACACCTTAAACAAATAGCCATATACATCTTCACTCCTCCTATAAATACCTTTGCATTCATTCATTCAAAAGATCATCTCATTTCATACACAACACACCACAAACACTTCCATCTTCTCCCTAGCCGTGAGTTTTTCTTCCATTTTTCCTCCATTTCTTCCATTTCCATAATCCCCCAATCCATTCAACACACCTACAACATCCCTTAGTTCTTGTGCCACAATAAAGAGGAAGATAAGAGGGCCTAAACGTTCATACAATTCACGTTTGAGTTGTTGGAATGTTTACGCGTTTCTTTGATTTCAAAGTTTAAATTCAATTCTCTTTGTTTTGTAATATGAGGAATGGAAGATAAGAGGGCCTAAACGTTCATACAATTCACGTTTGAGTTGTTGGAATGTTTAGGTGTTTCTTTGATTTCAAAGTTATGAGGAACTAAACCCTTTTTAGCTAGGGGTGATTTCAATACCATGATTATTTATGTAATATGAATTGATGAATTCCGGTTATGAACTCTTGATTCGTGAATGCAATTGGCTTAACTATTTGATGATCAACTTATTTGTGTTTGTTGATTGAGGGTCGACACTTAATTAGCATGCATGAATATGTGGCTAAAGTTTAAGAAGGTTTCACATAATCATTACTAACTTATACTTGAAAGTAGTGAAGGTCGCTTGTCACGATCGCGTTAAGTTTAATTCTTAGCATGAGTAACATGATGTCATAGTTGCAAGTTCTTTGTCAATGCTTATGGTTTTCATTATTCTTAATGATCTTCGATTGTATCTCTATTATGATGACATGTAGGGAACTTTTGAGAATGTTTTGGGTTGTCGAATGATGCCATCCAATCCAATAATATAAGGAAAATCTGAGTGTTAACTAGTGATGTCACGGTTAATTTGGGGCATTGTCGTTCATAATTCAATGAAGGAATAACTGGAAATTGATTCATATGCATAAATATCATGTGTGGAGAAAGAACCTCTAGCTAATTCACCAACCATCTTATTTCATCAATTACATTCTTGTTTCGTTATTTCAATTTTCATCAAACCTCAATCCCCCTTTTGCTTTAATGTGCAATATAGTTAGAAATCAATTTAGTTTGTGTTTTTAAAGCATTTTGATTCTTTTGGTTTGTCTTAGTGTTTTAACGTTTAGTTTCACATTCTTTGAGTCTAATTTAACGTTTTATATTGTTTTTACGTTTTAGTTTAAATTCGTCCAAATCCAATTCCCCCCTATTTCGTTGAAGTCTTAGTCTTAATCTTTCTTATTTTTAGTTTTGCTTTCTTCGAGCATTAAATAGTGTTTTATATTGTGTTTTTATGTTTTTAAGTCAATTTAGAAGGTTTTAGCAAGCCCTCCTAATCCCCGGTCTAGAACGATCCCTCACTTATCCATTCTACTACAATTGTCAAACGAGGGTTTAATTTGAGTGTCAAGTAATTCTCGCATCAAATTTTGGCGCCTTTGCCGGGGATTAGCAACTTTGCTAGTCCCTTGTCTTTATTTTTATTTTTTATTTTTTTTGTTGTTTTTCGTGCATTCTTATTTCAGATTCTTAGTTTGTTTGTTTTCTTGTTTTTCAGGTACTGTGTATGACTCGTAGCTCTCGGCCTATTATAGAGAACATCTCCGACTTTGACGGTGATTTTGAACGCACTTTGAGGATAACGAGGAGTCAACAAGAGCCACCACAACCTCCACCACAACCTGGGCTTGAAGAAGACGAAGTAGGTGTAGAAGAAAAGCCCACGGATCAGATTTTTGAAGAAGAATGAACCATGGCAGCAGATAATAGAACCATCAAGGAGCTTTCGGCCTCGGGTTTGGATAATGCATTGCCTCTTTGTATCCAATACCCCACGGCTGCAGAGGGGAAGACTGAGGTGTTTGAACTCAAATCCAGTTTGTTACACCATATTCCGAAGTTCCATGGCTTGTCTATGGAAGACCCCAACAAACACTTGAAGGAGTTCGAGGTGGTTTGTTCGAGCATGACCCCCGTCACTGTGGATGGGAGTATAATGATGATGAAGGCCTTTCCATTTTCACTTATGGACAAGGCCAAAGATTGGCTCTACGAACTAGCCCCGGGAACTGTGACTTCGTGGGAGAGTATGAAGCGTGCTTTCTTGGAGAAATTCTTCCCTACTTCGAGAGTGATTCTCCTACGGAAGAAAATTAGTGGTATTCTACAGAATCATGGTGAGACATTCCCGGCTTATTATGAGCGTTTCAAGGGCCTTGTAGCTTCATGTCCTCAACATCAAATGAAGGAGGAACTTCTCCTTCAATATTTCTATGAGGGTCTCCTTCCTATCGAACGTCAAATGCTTGATGCATCAGCGGGAGGAGCATTGGTGGACAAAACACCAAGGGATGCCAAGATTCTCATAGCCAACCGAGCGCTCAATGCTCAACAATATGAAGGAGTGGGCCAAAGGGAAGCCCCACGGCAACAAAGTGTAAATGAGGTTAGTGCTATTTCTGAAATTCAATCACAACTTGCTAATCTTACTTCTCTTGTTTCTCAGGTTGTGATTGGTCCAAAAGCACAAGAACACGAAGTTTGTGGCGTGTGCTCAATTCAAGGGCATCCATCCGACAAGTGCCCTCAACTAATCGAGAATGGTGGGTGGGAATCTGCCAATGCAATTGGTTTCCAAGGACAAAATCAAAACAACCCATACTCGAACACTTACAATGCCGGATGGAGGGACCATCCAAACTTCAAATGGAGGGAACCACAACAAGCTGCCCAACAAGGAGGATTTAGGCCAAACCCCCCTGGTTTTTATTCCAAGCCGTATGCACCCCAACAATCCCAACAACCTTCGGCATCATCTCATTCAGGTACGTCCTTGGAAAGTAATCAAGCTATGCAATTACTAACCTCTATTTCGTAGGGGTTGCAAAATCAAAACAACCGGATAGAAAATAACGAGAAGGAGATGATGGATATGAAGAAACAAATAGGGCAGATTTCTGAGTTCCTTGGACAGATTAGAGAGCAAGGAAAGCTTCCTAGCTCAACCACAGTCAATCCAAATGGAGGATTCGAATCCGCCAAGGCCATCACCCTAAGGGGTGGAAAAGAAGTTGGGACCGAGCCAAACAATCCCAAATCTGCCCAGAAAGTAGATGAAGAGACGACACAACCTGAGGAAGTGTCTAGCTCACCCACGGAAAGAGTGAAAAACCCAATGCCGCAGGCCCCCAATCACCCTAACTCGGCCAAATCAGGTAATTTAAATTCAAATTCATGTACTTCACGTCCTAATCTGCCCAATGTACCTTTTCCTCGCAGGTTCATGCAAGAAAAAAAGGAAGAAAGCGAGAAGGACATTCTTGAAACGTTCCGGAAGGTGCAAGTGAACATACCGCTTCTCGATGCAATCAAACAGGTTCCAAAGTATGCTAAATTCCTCAAGGACCTATGCAATACAAAGAGAAGAAGGGCAAACAAAGAGGTAGTGAAGGTAAGCGAGAATGTGTCCGCTGTTTTGCAACGTAAACTGCCTACCAAGTGCAAAGACCCCGGTAGTTTCACGATTCCTTGTGTGATTGGACATAATCGTTTTGAACATGCCATGCTTGATTTAGGTGCATCCATAAATGTCATGCCTTATTCTATTTATGCATCTATGAATTTGGGTGAATTAAAACAAGATGGTGTAATTATACAACTGGCCGATCGTTCTAACGCGTATCCAAAAGGAGTTTTGGAAGATGTGCTTGTGCAGGTGAACCATTTAATTTTTCCGGCTGATTTCTACGTCCTAGACATGGAGGATTCAGCCCATTCTACATCTTTGCCGATTCTCCTTGGTAGGCCATTCATGAAGACGGCCCGAACGAAGATTGATGTATACAAAGGCACCTTGACAATGGAATTCGATGGGGAAGTGATTGATTTTAATATTTCTGAAACTATGAGATATCCCGTTGATGACCATTCTTGTTTTTCCATTGATGTTATCGATTCTTTGGCGCAGGTATACCTTGAAGAATTGAACGAGGACGCCCTGGAAACAACCATCACTAAGGCCATAGAGTGCAAAAATGACGGATTTGGGCCAATGCAAGGCCACGGCAAGGAGGAGGAATTCTTTGCCATGGGTTCTAGTGAAGAAATAATTGAGGTTGTGGCAGCCCTTGAGTCATTGCCACAACAATATGGTAAGGTTCCACTCTCACTTTCAAATTCAGTTTCCACTAAGATGCTACCTTCTGTTGTTCAGGCACCATCGCTTGAACTTAAGCCGTTGCCGGACCATTTGAAATATGTGTTTTTGGGAGAAGGCGAAACATTGCCCGTCATCATTTCATCAAGTCTCACGGCAATGGAGGAGGAGAAGCTTGTGAGGGTGCTGCGAGAACACAAAACGGCCATAGGGTGGACTTTGGCCGACATTAAAGGAATAAGCCCTACCACATGCATGCACCGTATACTTCTTGAGGAGGGGACTAAGCCATCCCGAGAGGCTCAACGCCGTCTCAACCCGCCGATGATGGAAGTAGTGAAGAAGGAAATAATCAAGCTTTTGGATTGCGGAGTGATCTACCCTATCTCCGATAGCCATTGGGTCTCTCCAGTTCAAGTCGTTCCCAAGAAGTCCGGAGTAACTGTTATCAAGAATGATGAGAATGAGCTCGTGCCTACACGCATTCAGACTGGATGGCGAGTATGTATCGATTACCGGAAGCTAAATGCCATGACTAGGAAAGATCACTTTCCTCTGCCATTCATCGACCAGATGCTCGAAAGGTTTACCGGTCATGCTTTTTACTGTTTTCTTGATGGATACTCTGGATATAACCAAATTGTGATAGCCCCGGATGATCAAGAGAAGACCACATTCACATGTCCCTTTGGAACATTTGCTTATCGTCGCATGCCATTTGGCTTATGCAATGCACCGGCCACTTTCCAAAGGTGTATGGTAAGTATATTTTCCGATTTTGTTGAAAAGATCATTGAGGTTTTCATGGATGATTTCAGTGTGTTTGGGAATTCATTTGATAATTGCTTGGATAATCTGACCTTAATTTTGAAACGATGTGTTGAATCTAACCTTGTCTTGAATTGGGAGAAATGTCACTTTATGGTGAAACAAGGTATAGTTTTAGGACATATTGTTTCAGAAAAAGGAATTGAAGTAGATAAATCGAAAATAGACCTTATACGTCACTTACCCTCTCCTACTTCGGTTAGAGAGGTACGTTCGTTTCTTGGCCATGCAGGGTTCTATAGGCGTTTTATCAAGGACTTCTCCAAGATGTCCAACCCTCTTTGCCGATTGCTTCAAAAAGATGTGCCATTCAAGTTTGATGAAGAGTGTAATTCGGCATTTAACCAACTCAAGGAGAAGCTAGTCTCGGCCCCCATTATTGTACCTCCAGATTGGAGCCTTCCGTTCGAGCTCATGTGCGATGCATCCGACTATGCATTAGGAGCTGTTCTAGGACAAAGAAGAGACAAGCGGCCGCATGCCATATACTATGCCTCTCGGACTCTCGATGATGCCCAATTGAACTACTCCACGACGGAAAAAGAACTTCTAGCTGTGGTTTTTGCTTTAGATAAATTCCGTTCATATTTAATTGGTACTAAAGTAATCGTTTATTCTGATCATGCAGCTTTGAGGTACTTGTTCACGAAAAAGGAAGCAAAGCCGAGGCTTATCCGTTGGATTCTTCTTCTTCAAGAATTTGATATTGAAATCCGGGATAAGAAAGGAAGCGAGAATGTAGTGGCTGACCATTTAAGCCGAATGATCCACGAGGAGCATGAACATGCCGTACCTATCCCTGAAACTTTTCCCGATGAGCAGCTGCTATCCATTGAGGTAAGTGAACCATGGTATGCAGATTTAGTGAATTACTTGGTGGTTAAACAATTTCCAAATGAACTAAACAAGCACCAACGTGATAAGCTTAAAAATGATGCACGTTTCTATGTTTGGGATGACCCTTATTTGTGGAAGTATTGCTCAGATCAAATTGTACGTAGATGTGTGCATGATTCTGAATTTCACTCAATTCTAAGCTTTTGTCACACATATGCATGTGGTGGTCATTTTGGCACACAACGCACTGCCCTCAAGGTTCTAGAGTGTGGTTTTTTATTGGCCGACTATATTTAGGGATGCTAGAACCTTTTGTATGTCTTGTGATCGTTGCCAACGAATGGGTAACATAGGTACCAAGGACCAAATGCCACAAACCCCTGTCTTTAATGTTGAAATTTTTGATGTTTGGGGCATTGATTTCATGGGCCCTTTCCCTCCATCTTATGGTTTCACTTATATCTTGCTAGCCGTTGATTATGTTTCTAAATGGGTGGAAGCAAAAGCCACCCGTACTAACGATTCTAAGGTGGTTGCAGATTTCGTGAAAACTAACATTTTTGCTAGGTTTGGAATGCCGAGAGTAATCATAAGTGATGGAGGGTCTCACTTTTGCAATCAGACCATTGAGGCGTTGCTAAGAAAGTACCATGTCAACCATAAGGTCTCCACACCTTACCATCCTCAAACAAATGGCCAAGCCGAGGTGTCTAACCGAGAAATCAAACAAATTTTGGAGAAGACCGTTGGACCAACAAGGAGGGATTGGAGCTTACGTTTAGATGATGCACTGTGGGCATATCGTACGGCGTACAAAACACCCATTGGGATGTCACCTTTTCGGCTCGTCTATGGTAAGCCATGTCATTTGCCCGTAGAGTTAGAGCACAAGGCACATTGGGCCGTGAAGACTTTCAACATGGACATAGATGCAGCGGGAGTTCATAGGAAGCTCCAATTGAATGAACTTGAGGAGATTCGGAATGAAGCCTATGAGAATGCCCGGATGTACAAAGCCAAGACCAAAGCATTCCATGATAAAATGATTCCAACCAAGACCTTCACAGTTGGGCAGAAAGTGTTACTTTTCAACTCTCGCCTACGTTTGTTTCCTGGTAAGTTGCGTTCTAAATGGATTGGCCCGTTTGTTGTTACTAACGTTTTACCTTATGGTGCAGTCCACATAAAAAGCTTAAGGAATGGCGTAGAATTCAAGGTGAATAGGCATCGGTTGAAGCCATATTACGAGCATGGTGTGGGGCAAGTGGTGGAAGACATTCCTTTCCATTCCGTGAGCTCAAATGAAGATTGAAGAGAGTACTCGTCCGGCTGTACGACGTTAAAGCAAGCGCTACTTGGGAGGCAACCCAATACAGTAAATAAAACTTTTGCTTGTTCATTGATTTTTTTCGATAAATTACAATTGTGTCTAAACATGGCAGAAAGATGGAGCCTTTACAAAGGTTGTGTACGTGAGGCCCCACTACGTGGCAACACTCTCGGAGCAGGAGGCATCGGAGCATGACTTAAATGAATTCCTTTTGAGTTACATTATGCAAGAAAATGAGTGTGGGAGAAGGAATGCTTGTTCTTAAGTATGTTTTGAGTTTCAAAAGAAAAGAAAAACAGAAAAGAAAAGAAAGAAAGAAAAAAGAGCTTGAAAAAAAATGAAAGAATGAGTGATTGAAGTAAGGGCTCAAAACACCAATTCTGGCCCTAAATTGTCTCCCTTTTTGTTCCAAAGTTGAGTTTTCATTCAAAAGAAAATTCTAAGTTGATTCAATTGCCTTGCTCACTATTTCTTTAAGAACCTTTGTTTTCCATATCCCTTCTTTGTTATCCACACGCCCCAAGCCCCATTACAACCCGTGACTTCAATCTTGAGTGTTATGTATTTCAATTGTGGAGTTTGAATTTGGTATGAGCATATGGTGTCACTGGTTCTCGCGTCTAAGTAGTAGCATTCCATTCATGAGATCATAATCTAAACATGCTTATTAACTCCAAAAATTGCGTTCTTTGTGATACATATATGTGAGTGTTCGTTTTCATGTTTACATCAATCTTCTCACATATGACTAGATTAGGGTGTGTAGTTAGAAAATCTGAGTGAAAATTGAGTGCATATCTTGTAAGGAATTGAGCAAATTCTCTAAGGCATGTTACTACATTCAAAACATGGTTTTAAATGCTTAATTGTGAACTAGTATGTGGTGACTATGATTAAGAATGTACTTAAGGGTAAAGATGGCTAAATTCTGTGGGAATAATAATTTTTAACTTGTCATGTGCATTAGAAATCCCTGAAACGATTGTTGGAAGGTGGAGGTTGTGTTTTACGTGTTTAGTGTCGTTTTGTTTATTTGTTTTTATTCTGTTTTGCTCGAGGACTAGCAAAAGATAAGTGTGGGGGAGTTTGATAGGAGCATATTTAGGCGACTTACTTAGCTTGTTTTCGTGCATCTATGTTGTTAATTCATAGTTGTTTTAGTAGTTTAAGCCATTTTCGTGTGTTTTTAGGTTCATATGGCTAAGGAAGCAAAAAGATGCATTTTGGAGCATTTTGGAGCAAAATTGGGCTTGGAATGGATAGCATATGATTGGAGCCAAAGTGTTGGACGAATTTGAAGGCCTTGTATTCATTTTGGACATAAAACAAAGGGCCTAGCCCATTCTCTCTTAAACCAACCCCAAGGCCATGCATTTCCTTCCAATTCCAAAGCCCACAATCACTTCAAAAGCCATGCAAAGAACCATCCATTCCATCAAAAACAATCCATCAATTCACATGCAAAACCACCATTAACACACATGCACCCAAACAAAGCCAACCTAGCTAACCCTACATGCATTCTTTATGCAACACTTCATCATTTCACCACATTTTCCCTTTTATTTCCACATGCAATTCTTCATCATTGCAACCACAAACACCTTAAACAAATAGCCATATACATCTCCACTCCTCCTATAAATACCCTTGCATTTATTCATTCAAAAGATCATCTCATTTCATACACAACACACCACAAACACTTCCATCTTCTCCCTAGCCGTGAGTTTTTCTTCCATTTTTCCTCCATTTCTTCCATTTCCATAATCCCCCAATCCATTCAACACACCTACAACATCCCTTAGTTCTTGTGCCACAATAAAGAGGAAGATAAGAGGGCCTAAATGTTCATACAATTCACGTTTGAGTTGTTGGAATGTTTACGCGTTTCTTTGATTTCAAAGTTTAAATTCAATTCTCTTTGTTTTGTAATATGAGGAATGGAAGATAAGAGGGCCTAAATGTTCATACAATTCACGTTTGAGTTGTTGGAATGTTAGGTGTTTCTTTGATTTCAAAGTTATGAGGAACTAAACCCTTTTTAGCTAGGGGTGATTTCAATACCATGATTATTTATGTAATATGAATTAATGAATTCCGGTTATGAACTCTTGATTCGTGAATGCAATTGGCTTAACTATTTGATGATTAACTTATTTGTGTTTGTTGATTGAGGGTCGACACTTAATTAGCATGCATGAATATGTGGCTAAAGTTTAAGAAGGTTTCACATAATCGTTACTAACTTATACTTGAAAGTAGTGAAGGTCGCTTGTCACGATCGCGTTAAGTTTAATTCTTAGCATGAGTAACATGATGTCATAGTTGCAAGTGCTTTGTCAATGCTTATGGTTTTGATTATTCTTAATGATCTTCGATTGTATCTCTATTATGATGACATGTAGGGAACTTTTGAGAATGTTTTGGGTTGTCGAATGATGCCATCCAATCCAATAATATAAGGAAAATCTGAGGGTTAACTAGTGATGTCACGGTTAATTTGGGGCATTGTCGTTCATAATTCAATGAAGGAATAACTGGAAATTGATTCATATGCATAAATATCATGTATGGAGAAAGAACCTCTAGCTAATTCACCAACCATCTTATTTCATCAATTACATTCTTGTTTCGTTATTTCAATTTTCATCAAACCTCAATCCCCCTTTTGCTTTAATGTGCAATATAGTTAGAAATCAATTTAGTTTGTGTTTTTAAAGCATTTTGATTCTTTTGGTTTGTCTTAGTGTTTTAACGTTTAGTTTCACATTCTTTGAGTCTAATTTAACGTTTTATATTGTTTTTACGTTTTAGTTTAAATTCGTCCAAATCCAATTCCCCCCTATTTCGTTGAAGTCTTAGTCTTAATCTTTCTTATTTTTAGTTTTGCTTTCTTCGAGCATTAAATAATGTTTTATATTGTGTTTTTATGTTTTTAAGTCAATTTAGAAGGTTTTAGCAAGCCCTCCTAATCCCCGGTCTAGAACGATCCCTCACTTATCCATTCTACTACAATTGTCAAACGAGGGTTTAATTTGAGTGTCAAGTAATTCTCGCATCAGTGGTATTATGAGGTGTACCTTATTTTTTTATATCAATAAAATTCTCCGTGTACCGTCAAAGTTTTCAAAAAATAAAATTAAAATAAAATACGTACATTTTAGTAATCATCATTGCACAAGTTCTAGCATCAAATCATCTAGAAGTGGGAATACTAAACAAGGGTACGTGAAACCTACACTTATAAGCTCCACTTCGATTACACCTTGGTTTACCAGTACTTCACTGCTATTAAAATTGCAATACTATTATTTGTAAGATATACATATAAACATATATATCTCAATAAAATTAACCACAAGTAAGCCAATTGAATCACCATAAATCAAGAACAATCTAAATATTAGTGAACAAACGCATCTATGGAATGCTCATGTACTCGCGGAAACACTAACCAGCAGAAAGCAAATTTCTCCTCATTGAGGGCATATAAAGAACATAATCCAATTGTAACACAAAATTAGTTGCAAATTTGAGTCTAACAGTGCCAACAGCTTCAACTGAAACCTTGGTTCCCTCACCCACAAAAACATTATAACAATTTGTTTGTTTTTGTTTCTTAAAACCTTGCAATGAATTAATTAAATGGACAGATGCACCAGTATCAAACCACCAACAGTTTGCGGGAATTTCAATGAGATTCGATTCTTCACAGATATAAACATCAGTTCTACCCTTTGACCTCAAGCAACCCTTGAATATTTCACAATTTTTCTACAGTGTCCTTTGGTTTTGCAGTGATGACATCTAATTTTATCAATATTCTTAGCCTTCTTCTTAAAATTGTTAGACTTACAGGAACTGGAACTTTTAGCAGAAATAATAGACTTATCAGAGAAGTTGGATTTAGAAGTTTTACCCGAATTTGCTTTAAACTCCTTCTTTCCTTTGGTTGATTGCACAAATTGATAAGCTTCTTTGCCTTTGTCCTGGTTTTGTCGGTTTTCTTCTTGCACGCATTGAGCTATAAGTTTATCCACCATCCACGTTTTACCTTGAGTATTGTAAGGGACCTTTAGTTGACTGAACTTCAAGGGCAATGCTTGCAGTATCATGAATACAAGCTGCTTTTCACAAAACTTCATATCTAATGAATTTAGTTTCTCAGCTGCATTAGTCATCTTCATTATATGATCTATGATTGATCCTCCTCCTTCAAACTTGTAAGTGGTGAGAAGAGTCATGTACTAAGCTATTTCAACATTTTGAAGTTCCTTGAACTTGTTCCCAATTGCTATGAGATAATCTTTTGCAATATCACATTTCTTAATACCCCCACGCACAGTGTCAGTCATGCCACTTTCCAATATTGAAAGTGCAACTTTGTTTGCTCTAGCCCTTCATTCAAACTCCACCTTTTCAGCTTTGGTACTTTTGCCAGTAAGAGCTGATGTGCTCTGTCATACTTATTTAGTATCAAAAGCAACTCAATTTCTCTCCTCCACTTTCTATAATTGCTTCCACCATTGAGTACAAGCACAGCAGCCAAGTTGATGGTTTTAAGTGAAAATGCAGAATGACAGCAATGAAATCAAGACTTTGAATCTAACAAGATTCTTGATTTCTATCAATTCCAACACTTTTAATTCTGAATGTGAATCAATTTAATCATATATATAGTCACTGAACATGTTTAGATCAGGCACTTACAGAATAAACAATTCACAAGGAATTACAAACACAGATCCGATCCATGTCCAAGAGAAAGAATTTCTTAGGCCATTCATTACATGTATCCAATTTCTGCAGAAAGTATCAATGAAACCAACAACATACACTAATTTATAGCAATGGAAGCAATTTATATTTACAACTTAAGTTCAATATTTGTTAGAAAATAACGATTTGGATTCAGCAATATTCAATTGCAGATGTTATCTACAAACAAATTAAATCATCTCAATGTTGCTGTCAAATTCCAAAATTCCTAATCTACAACTAATTATTTAACCAAAGTTTTGAAGAATTAGAAAGCAAAACGTACCTTCAGCACTTGCATATTCTTGTTTGAATGTTAATGAGGATTGTCGTGGTCAAGAGAAAGAAGAAACAAAACTTCTCAATCGTCACAACTTTTAGCAAAAGCAAGAAAGAAAAGAAACCAAAAACCCAGAAAATAACAGTAAAAAATTTAAAAAACCACTGACGTCTCTTTCGCACCCCCCCTTTTTTTTTTTTTTTTTTTTTTTAAACGGTGTCGTTTTGAGTTGTAAACGGTGTCTTTCCTTTAATTCTTTCTGGGTTCGACAAAAGCTTGGAATTTAGATGGAAATTTGATCTTGAACAAGATTTATGATTTCAATGGTCTAAATTTTATCAGTTCTGATACCACATGTAAGATATACATATCATATATATCTCAATAATATTAGCCACAAGTCAGCCAATTAATTGAATCACCGTAAATCAAGAACAATCTAAATATTCGTCAACAAACACATCTATGGAAAGCTCATGTACTTAGTGGCCAAATAATATTCTAATTTTCGCTTGTGTGGATGTGAAAGGGAGAGTCCTACATCGGAGATTTAATAAACCTTGCAACGACTTTCAAGAAACTTCTCATTTCTAATTGGTTTGGGATAGAACCTCAACATTTTATTTTATATATACTAAAGCTCAACGGATGGGTACTGTTCATTAACAGTGCCCATCCGGTTTTAACCCTCATTTTATTTATGGTTTTTGGACTTTGGTGGGATTGTGCAATAAATTGTCTATTTTGCCCCTCTTTCATTTTTGTTTGCAGCTGTTGCTCTCATTTGAAAGGTGCTTTTTGGTGTTTTTGGTTGAGCTTTGGCCACGTTGTGTTTTATAGTAAAGATGCCGGAAGCATCTTCGACTTTTTCTTTTCCTCTTCTATTTTCTTTCTGTCATTCCGTTTCTCTTTAGTTTTCCCGTCTGTCTTTTGATTTCGGTTCCGATCGGATCTTCTCGAAGGTGTTTGGCGTTTTTTTCCCCTGTTTTGCACAAACGAATCGCTCCCGTTCAGGTATGTTGATTCATGTGTTGGTTTATTTTCTGTTTGGTTAGGAAGAGAATTTTATGATTGATTGTTGTGAATTTGGGCTATTTGGCTTTTTGGCCCAGCGTTTTCTTTGTTTTTTCGCGCTCTACGTCTTGTTGTTATCTCTAATTTTGTATTTTGGTTGCAGGAAACATTTTTCTTTGAGTTTTAGGGTTTTATTCTTCCTAGCTTTTTCTGGGTCAAGTATATAATTTATCTCTTTGTTGTTTTTTTTTTTTTTTTATTTGGGTTTTTTGATTGTTTGTGCTTCGATTTTTCCCTCAAAATTAAAAAAAAAAATGAAAAAAAAGAGGAATAATGATGATTAATTTTTGGGTTTTGCTTTGTATGTTTCGGTTTTGTACTGTGAGTGAGGAATTTTTAATTTTGGTGTTTTAATTAAGGGCTAAACATTTCCAGCAATACAAATGGATGATCATGATTAATTTTTGGGTTTAATTTAGCTTTTGATTATTGTGGATGACTTGCGAAATTTCTTTTCGATTATGTGATCTGTGGCTGTTATGTTGTTCTTATCTTGATTATATTTAATTGAGATCATGATGATTTATGGGTTTCTTTTTAAATATGATCCAGGTCTGAGCATTCTGGTTAGCAGGCCCGCTTAGTTGAATCAGCTAAGTTTCATGTCTGACATCGATGTACTGCTTCCACTGCCTTTGGTATGTTTTCTGTCATAACTCATCTGAGAGATCATTTTTTTTAATTGAATTCAATTGGATAAGTTTTTTAATTGAAAGCCTGGGTACCTAGATGCTCTAGAGATCATTTTCCGTCATCGATACAATACTATTGTAATTTAGTAGCTGTGCAGTTTGAGAATTGGTGTGTAGTTGTTTCTTCAGCAACCTGACTAACCTGATCTACTCAAGAAACCAAGCTAAACTGCTTATTTGGGCATTATTGACAACCTAAATGGTTTGGTTTGGCTTGGCTATAATTCATATGATTCTCAAGTCGTTAGTTCTGGTGTTAGGAACATGGTCTTTAAGATCTGATTTAACAACCTGGAGCAATATGCATATGTACTGGTGAAAATATAAGGTTGTGAGTGTGGTACTGTTTCTTTCTTTGTATTAATTGATCTTATAATATATTTTAAGGCCTCAATTATAGATTTGTTTTTCATATCAATTCTTAACTTATCGGTGTTAATATAGAACTGATTTGGTTTTGTAGATCAGAATTTTTAAACGACAAAATTAACCTGCAAATTCAGTTCAGATATCAATGCTTGCGCTTATTTAGATTGTTGAATTTATCTTTACCTTTACTAGATTTTATTTTTCAATGTTGTTTGATGCATTATCGTGTTACTTTATTATTAATAAAACTAATTTGGTTTTGTAGATTAAGATTTTTTGGCGAGAGAATCAAGTTCAAAATTCAATTGAGGTATGAATCTTTTTGCTTATTTGGCCTGTTGAATTCATGTTTGCCTTTGGTGCATTTTATTTTTTACAGTTGTTTGGTACATTATGGTATTAATTTCATTGTAATTTTATGGATTTGAAGTCTTTATTTGGATTTTGGACTGTGAGAAGGATCTGGTGGGTATAAATCTTCACTGCTTTGTATTGCAGCTCATTTTGATATCATTTATAATGGTATATAAATCTGCTGGATTAATATTCCAGTTTAATAGTGTTGTTTATTATGTGTGACAAGTTATATTAGTAACATTTACACTGTTATCTGTCGTAGTTAGACTTGCTGGCCATTTTTATCCTGTTTATGACATTTTTGTGCTAGGGTTTTTGAGCTTTGTTAATTACCCTTTCGTTTTTTATTTTTTTTAATTTTTGCTTGACTTGTTTTGTAGGTTGCATTTGCAAAGGGAGAAAAACATCTTAGATAGTTTTTGTGCTTATGAAACATTTGAGGGTAAGATGCACATGGTTATTTAAATCTGTGGGTTTTGTTTCTTCGATTTTAAAATGGAAAAAACTTAACATTTTTTTTCCTTAGATTTTAATTAGAACGTGTTGTAAAGCTTTTTATGCATTGCTGTGGTTTATTGTAATAAGTTGGCAACTATGTATAAGGAGCTATTAGTTTTGGATTTACAGAAATTAGGTGTTCAATTAGTTGAGATTATTTGGTTTCCTTTCAATTTTCTTTGTTTTCCACTTTCTGTTATTGTCATGTATTTTTGTGACTTATTCTTATTCTACAGTTGTAGTATTATGTTAGTTTTGCAGAACATTATTATTTAGTCAGTGGTGGTTCTGTTTATGCCCAGAAAATGGTTAGCTAAAGTGTATTGACACATGGTCTTTTTTATCAATATGTTGTAAATTTTTTTATATGTTGTGGTTTCCTATGGTAACTTTTAGCAAGTATGTATAGGGGGAAATGCTTTTGCTTTCCCCTGTTTCCTTATTTTTTTCCGCAGAAAAAAATATTTCATGCAATATTTTTCTGTTTTTGTTAAAATAATGTCCTGATGTGATTAAGTGCCTAAAGGTCGCTCATTTGGTCTAAGTTTTATACTCTAATATATTAAGTATACATGAAATATCCAATTTATCTTATTTATTGGCTATATATATGCTGCTTAGCAATTTGATTAGCTGAAAAATTTAGCCAGCAAGGCAAATTTTTTTATGCTAAAACTGTTGCAGAGATGTTAGTTAACAAAAAGTGGGTCACTGTTTTTATCTTCTCAATTAAGTTTTAGAGAAACATTTATAATATGTTGAGGCATTATTTTATCCTTTTTCCATTTAAGTTTTAATTGGCATTTCATCTTTATTTGAATTCTTTTTTTTTGTTTCAAATTAACATTGCTTCCCACTTGACTACATGCTTTCTGTTCAGATTTCATTTTGTGGCAAAAAAATTTCATTATATATACCTATCATTAGTCAAATTCAAACTTAGCAATACGATAACTTTTTAATTACATACCTATTAATTCTCAATTCCGTCATCAGAATTGCTCTTAATCTCAGTTTCTCAATTCTTTAGCGTCTAGAACACCCATTCCAAAACACTAGCTTCACTCTTACTAATAGACATTATCTTTTATGTTTAGCATAAAATAGATAACAATGCATGATAATGAATTACAAATTGTTTTTTTATTTCCTATATTCAAATTTAGTTTTTGCTCTTTCATCCTATGTATGACTCCATTTTTCCATCCATCTCAACTAATTATTATATATTATTCCATCTCAACTAATTATTATATATTATTTATTAAGTGCCATACAATCTTTTTTTAACACTTTATTTTACAATTTTAGGAAAAAAAAAAAGCTAATTCATCAAGGGATTTACAACGTTGACAAATACATTTTCAAGCAATGAAGACACAAATATTCAAAGGTATGTAAAATTAATTAGTACTTTGTTAACTTTGTTTTATTGACGTTCTACATTTAATTACAATTTTTACTAGGCTTTCTCTTTAGGCGAATTCGCTATTACTAATATATATATATATATATATAAACTAGCTTCTTTTCACTAGAGATAAAAGTATAAAAGTAGACATTTGCACTAGAGATATACCCGCTCCACATATTTTAATCTAATATGTTCTTTCACAAATTTACAAAATATGGGCAGGATTTATCATTAGTGAAAGGATGTCTATTTATTGATGCGAGAATTACTTGACACTCAAATTAAACCCTCGTTTGACAATTGTAGTAGAATGGATAAGTGAGGGATCGTTCTAGACCGGGGATTAGGAGGGCTTGCTAAAACCTTCTAAATTGACTTAAAAACATAAAAACAATATAAAACACTAAACTAGACTCAAAGAATGTGAAACTAAACGTTAAAACACTAAGACAAACCAAAAGAATCAAAATGCTTTAAAAACACAAACTAAATTGATTTCTAACTATATTGAACATTAAAGAAAAAGGGGGATTGAGGTTTGACGAAAATTGAAATAACGAAACAAATGAATAACTAGACAGAATGTAAATATGAAATTGATGAAATAAGATGGTTGGTGAATTAGCTAGAGGTTCTTTCTCCACACATGATATTTATGCATATGAATCAATTTCCAGTTATTCCTTCATTGAATTATGAACGACAATGCCCCAAATTAACCGTGACATCACTAGTTAACCCTCAGATTTTCCTTATATTATTGGATTGGATGGCATCATTCGACAACCCAAAACATTCTCAAAAGTTCCCTACATGTCATCATAATAGAGATACAATCGAAGATCATTAAGAATAATGAAAACCATAAGCATTGACAAAGCACTTGCAACTATGACATCATGTTACTCATGCTAAGAATTAAACTTAACGCGATCGTGACAAGCGACCTTCACTACTTTCAAGTATAAGTTAGTAACGATTATGTGAAACCTTCTTAAACTTTAGCCACATATTCATGCATGCTAATTAAGTGTCGACCCTCAATCAACAAACACAAATAAGTTAATCATCAAATAGTTAAGCCAATTGCATTCACGAATCAAGAGTTCATAACCGGAATTCATTAATTCATATTACATAAATAATCATGGTATTGAAATCACCCCTAGCCAAAAAGGGTTTAGTTCCTCATAACTTTGAAATCAAAGAAACACCTAAACATTCCAACAACTCAAACGTGAATTGTATGAACGTTTAGGCCCTCTTATCTTCCATTCCTCATATTACAAAACAAAGAGAATTGAATTTAAACTTTGAAATCAAAGAAACGCGTAAACATTCCAACAACTCAAACGTGAATTGTATGAACGTTTAGGCCCTCTTATCTTCCTCTTTATTGTGGCACAAGAACTAAGGGATGTTGTAGGTGTGTTGAATGGATTGGGGGATTATGGAAATGGAAGAAATGGAGGAGAAATGGAAGGGAACCCACGGCAACAACAAGGTTGCTGTTTTTGTGTTTGTGTTGTGGTGTTGTGTATGAAATGAGATGATTTGAATGAATGGGAATGCAAGGGTATTTATAGGAGGAGTGGAGGGAACATATGGCTGTTTGTTTAAGCATTTGTGTGGAGGAATGATGGAAAAACAGCTAGGACACATGTGAAAACTGGAATTGCACAAGGGGGCCAAAGGGAACCCACGGCATGGATGGATTTGTGCATGTGTTGGCTGATTTTTGATGATTTTCTGGCTGCAATGATGAAGAATTTAATAAATAATGCATGTAGGTGATTGAAATGATGAAGAATGAGTGGTGGAAATGAAAGGGAAAGCTAGAAATGCATTGAAAGTGCACGACACAAGGCAGATTTTTATGTTGGAAATGCATGTATGTGCTGAAAATAGTGTGTGTATGCATGTGTTTGGGAAGCTTCCTTGCTCATTTTCTGGATGCAATGATGAAGAGTTTAATAATTAATGCATGTAGGTGATTGAAATGATGAAGAATGAAGGTGGAAATGCATGTGAGATGTTTGGAAAGGAAGTGGGAATGCACGGCAAAGGAGTTGTTTTGTTGGTGTGTGAATGCATGTGACTTGTTTGTGGAATAAAGAATGAATGGTGGAATGATTAAGAGTTGCATAAAGAATGCATGTAGGGTTAGCTAGGTTGGCTTTGTTTGGGTGCATGTGTGTTAATGGTGGTTTTGCATGTGAATTGATGGATTGTTTTTTATGGAATGGATGGTTCTTTGCATGGCTTTTGAAGTGATTGTGGGCTTTGGAAATGAGAAGGAAATGCATGGCCTTGGGTTGGTTTAAGAGAGAATGGGCTAGGCCCTTTGTTTTATGTCCAAAATGAATACAAGGCCTTCAAATTCGTCCAACAGTTTGGCTCCAATCATATGCTATCCATTCCAAGCCCAATTTTGCTCCAAAATGCTCCAAAATGCATCTTTTTGCTTCCTTAGCCATATGAACCTAAAAACACACGAAAATGGCTTAAACTACTAAAACAACTATGAATTAACAACATAGATGCACGAAAACAAGCTAAGTAAGTCGCCTAAATATGCTCCTATCAAACTCCCCCACACTTATCTTTTGCTAGTCCTCGAGCAAAACAGAATAAAAACAAATAAACAAAACGACACTAAACACGTAAAACACAACCTACACCTTCCAACAATCGTTTCAGGGATTTCCAATGCACATGACAAGTTAAAAATCATTATTCCCACAGAATTTAGCCATCTTTACCCTTAAGTACATTCTTAATCATAGTCACCACATACTAGTTCACAATTAAGCATTTAAAACCATGTTTTGAATGTAGTAACATGCCTTAGAGAATTTGCTCAATTCCTTATAAGATATGCACTCAATTTTCACTCAGATTTTCTAACTACACACCCTAATCTAGTCATATGTGAGAAGATTGATGTAAACATGAAAACGAACACTCACATATATGTCTCACAAAGAACGCAATTTTTGGAGTTAATAAGCATGTTTAGATTATGATCTCATGAATGGAATGCTACTACTTAGACGCGAGAACCAGTGACACCATATGCTCATACCAAGTTCAAACTCCACAAATTGAAACACATAACACTCAAGATTGAAGTCACGGGTTGTAATGGGGCTTGGGGCGTGTGGATAACAAAGAAGGGATATGGAAAACAAAGGTTCTTAAAGAAATAGTGAGCAAGGCAATTGATTCAACTTAGAATTCACTTTTGAATGAAAACTCAACTTTGGAACAAAAAGGGAGACAATTTAGGGCCAGAATTGGTGTTTTGAGCCCTTTCTTCAATCACTCATTCTTTCATTTTTCAAGCTTTTTTTTTTTTTCTTTCTTTCTTTCTTTTCTGTTTTTCTTTTCTGTTGAAACTCAAAACATACTTAAGAACAAGCATTCCTTCCCCCACACTCATTTTCTTGCATAATGTAACTCAAAAGGAATTCATTTAAGTTATGCTCACTACCTTTTAAGAACAAGGGTAAGGACGGTCATATTCTAGGTTAGGTGAAGATAAAGTGGGTTAACAAAGAACATGGGCTAACATGGCTCAACGGGGGTAAAACTTACAACATATACGAAATATAGGAAGTGAGGCTATTTGGCTATGGTGGCAACTACACAACTTCATCTTGATATATGTTATGCAAATCAATAACATGCTTTGAATGAAATGGGCATGAGTTCTAGCATTTGGAACTATATGATGAAACGCCTTCTAAGTAGTAACCAAGCAAAGAATAATGAGATCATGCAACAACTTTGGAAAACAAGAAATCACAGATTATACTCTCCAAAGAACGTTATAGGCTCAAGTCTCTCAGGGTTGTAGCGTTTGTTTGAGTTCCTTCCTTCAAGCATGTTACATAACTAATTTTTTTCTTTTATGATTGCATGTGAAGTCATACATTATAACCATAACCAAACATATACCAAGAGTAAATCAAACTTTTCTCCATGTTTCTAACTCTTTTTAACAGTCATGCAATTAGAAACCAAATCCTTATCATTGTGTTGGAAGGTGACTTATGACACAAAAACGACTCAAAACACTCTTTTTAGGCTTTTCAAAACATGTTTTTCAAATTTTTTATGTGATTTTCGAATTTTTAAGTCAAAACACACTAAACACACTTAAAAACAGCAAGAAACAACATTTGAAGTTATGGTGGATAAAACCCTACGAATTTGCATCAAAACACTTTAGTAACTCCCCCATGCTTAAATCAAACATTGTCCTCAATGTTAAAAACCACACTAAACACAAACAAACATATAAACAGCAATTAAACATACTAAACATGGCAGAATGTATCTAACAAAGAGAAGAGTTTAGAGATGCAAATCTGGTTACGGAGTGTTCGTTCCATCTTCTCCTTGGTGATTGCAGTGAGGCTTGGATCTTTGTGATTCCACAGGCTTACTCTTGAACTGCGCTGCTCCCATCGTTGATTTTCCTTTGTGCTACTCTTGAACTGGGCAGCAGGCTTCCTTTGGTCTCCCCCGAAGGTCTGAGCGTCCTCCTCTTATCTGTTTCTTTGTTCAATCTCTCCAATTCGTATTGAAGAGGGTTAGAGGATAGCTCAGCAAAGCTAGGTAAGCAACCAGGGAATAGAGTCCAGATAGACTCCAAGTGCCGGCTGATTGCTTCTTTCACTTTGCCATGCAAGTAATATCAAGGACAAAGGAAAAGACAGGGAAAGAGCATGATATGAGATACCTTTGCTTTTGCCCTTGATGATATGAGATACCTTTGCTTTTGAAGAAGCGGTGAATGAATCAGCACATGTATTTGTGGTGCTGTTTCCTCCTGGGTCATCTGTACTCCAGGCATCTGGTATCATCTTTGGGGAAGAAGAAAGAATGGAGTATTTCGAAAGGCTTTGCTGGGAGTGCGCCCTCAGAGGTGAGAAAGAGTTGGGCATTTTCTTCAGTTCTGTCTTGCCAAAAAGAAAATGAAGGTCGACATATATAGGGAATTCAATAGCAAGTGGTGATACTGTTCTTTTACCGTTGTCGACAAACATTTTGATCCCGCAAATCCGGCTTTTTGGAATAGTGACGACTCTTCGATCTTTGAAGACGCCTCTTCGATAAAGCTGCACGCGTTTTCTGAAAAGCAGATAAAGCGTTGCCGAACTTTGCGCTTGTCGGCTCAAGACGTGTAGTTGCGATGATGGCCTCCACGTGTTGAATGCGTTTTCTGAAAAGCCGAGGAAGCGTCGCCGAACTTTACGCATGAACTTCCGGCTTTTTGAATCGGTGGACGCGTTGCCTTGGCTTTTTATAGAGCTATCGATCACCGCCAACTTACACACTCTGAAGATTTTCCATTCTTGAAACTCGTCTCCGGCTCTTTGAAAATCTACTCCGTCCACCCCTTCTCTTTTAACTTCGTGAACAATGGCTAGCTCATCCAACCCATCGAACCTTTGCTTAGATTTGAGTCGAAGCAGTGATCCGGTCGCGTCTCGTCAGGGTAAGGTATGGTGCCCGTCTTTCTTATCTTCCCATGGCCCTCTTACAGATGAGGACTCTGTGATGACGGATCCCACAACGGCTACGATAGTGGCTCGGAACCTCCTCACTCCCAAAGAAAGTCAGCTGCTTTCAGGACGGTCCGATGAGTTGGCCGTTCAAGAATCCCTGGCTCTGAGTGTTCAGTGCGCTGGCTCAGTGTCCAACATGGGCCAACGCCTTCTTGCTCGCTCCCGTCAGGTTGAATCCTTGATGGCGGAGGTGGAGAGTCTTAAGCAGGAGATCAAACAGCTTAAGTACGAGAACCGAAGTTTGCACGTGCTTGCCAACAATTATTCAACAGGCATGAAGAGGAAGCTTGATGAGCTTGATGACCGTCAACGGTTTGCAGCTTTCTTCCAGAGGCACCTCTTTCCTGGGTCATCCAGCGTTCCACCAAGGTTTGGGGCCTTGAATGATCTATCTTCGGTGCCTCCCGCTCCTATGCCTCCTGCTCCGATGCCTCCTGCTCCGAGAGTGTTGCCACGTAGTGGGGCCTCACGTACACAACCTTTGTAAAGGCTCCATCTTTCTGCCATGTTTAGACACAATTGTAATTTATCGAAAAAAATCAATGAACAAGAAAAAGTTTTATTTACTGTATTGGGTTGCCTCCCAAGTAGCGCTTGCTTTAACGTCGTACAGCCGGACGAGTACTCTCTTCAATCTTCATTTGAGCTCATGGAATGGAAAGGAATGTTTTCCACCACTTGCCCCACACCATGCTCGTAATATGGCTTCAACCGATGCCCGTTCACCTTGAATTCTACGCCATTCCTTAAGCTTTTTATGTGGACTGCACCATAAGGTAAAACGTTAGTAACAACGAACGGGCCAATCCATTTAGAACGCAACTTACCAGGAAACAAATGTAGGCGAGAGTTGAAAAGTAACACTTTCTGCCCAACTGTGAAGGTCTTGGTTGGAATCATTTTATCATGGAATGCTTTGGTCTTGGCTTTGTACATCCGGGCATTCTCATAGGCTTCATTCCGAATCTCCTCAAGTTCATTCAATTGGAGCTTCCTATGAACTCCCGCTGCATCTATGTCCATGTTGAAAGTCTTCACGGCCCAATGTGCCTTGTGCTCTAACTCTACGGGCAAATGACATGGCTTACCATAGACGAGCCGAAAAGGTGACATCCCAATGGGTGTTTTGTACGCCGTACGATATGCCCACAGTGCATCATCTAAACGTAAGCTCCAATCCCTCCTTGTTGGTCCAACGGTCTTCTCCAAAATTTGTTTGATTTCTCGGTTAGACACCTCGGCTTGCCCATTTGTTTGAGGATGGTAAGGTGTGGAGACCTTATGGTTGACATGGTACTTTCTTAGCAACGCCTCAATGGTCCGATTGCAAAAGTGAGACCCTCCATCACTTATGATTACTCTCGGCATTCCAAACCTAGCAAAAATGTTAGTTTTCACGAAATCTGCAACCACCTTAGAATCGTTAGTACGGGTGGCTTTTGCTTCCACTCATTTAGAAACATAATCAACGGCTAGCAAGATATAAGTGAAACCATAAGATGGAGGGAAAGGGCCCATGAAATCAATGCCCCAAACATCAAAAATTTCAACATTAAAGACAGGGGTTTGTGGCATTTGGTCCTTGGTACCTATGTTACCCATTCGTTGGCAACGATCACAAGACATACAAAAGGTTCTAGCATCCCTAAATATAGTCGGCCAATAAAAACCACACTCTAGAACCTTGAGGGCAGTGCGTTGTGTGCCAAAATGACCACCACATGCATATGTGTGACAAAAGCTTAGAATTGAGTGAAATTCAGAATCATGCACACATCTACGTACAATTTGATCTGAGCAATACTTCCACAAATAAGGGTCATCCCAAACATAGAAACGTGCATCATTTTTAAGCTTATCACGTTGGTGCTTGTTTAGTTCATTTGGAAATTGTTTAACCACCAAGTAATTCACTAAATCTGCATACCATGGTTCACTTACCTCAATGGATAGCAGCTGCTCATCGGGAAAAGTTTCAGGGATAGGTACGGCATGTTCATGCTCCTCGTGGATCATTCGGCTTAAATGGTCAGCCACTACATTCTCGCTTCCTTTCTTATCCCGGATTTCAATATCAAATTCTTGAAGAAGAAGAATCCAACGGATAAGCCTCGGCTTTGCTTCCTTTTTCGTGAGCAAGTACCTCAAAGCTGCATGATCAGAATAAACGATTACTTTAGTACCAATTAAATATGAACGGAATTTATCTAAAGCAAAAACCACAGCTAGAAGTTCTTTTTCCGTCGTGGAGTAGTTCAATTGGGCATCATCGAGAGTCCGAGAGGCATAGTAAATGACATGCGGCCGCTTGTCTCTTCTTTGTCCTAGAACAGCTCCTAATGCATAGTCGGATGCATCGCACATGAGCTCGAACGGAAGGCTCCAATCTGGAGGTACAATAATGGGGGCCGAGACTAGCTTCTCCTTGAGTTGGTTAAATGCCGAATTACACTCTTCATCAAACTTGAATGGCACATCTTTTTGAAGCAATCGGCAAAGAGGGTTGGACATCTTGGAGAAGTCCTTGATAAAACGCCTATAGAACCCTGCATGGCCAAGAAACGAACGTACCTCTCTAACCGAAGTAGGAGAGGGTAAGTGACGTATAAAGTCTATTTTCGATTTATCTACTTCAATTCCTTTTCCTGAAACAATATGTCCTAAAACTATACCTTGTTTCACCATAAAGTGACATTTCTCCCAATTCAAGACAAGGTTAGTTTCAACACATCGTTTCAAAATTAAGGTCAGATTATCCAAGCAATTATCAAATGAATTCCCAAACACACTGAAATCATCCATGAAAACCTCAATGATCTTTTCAACAAAATCGGAAAATATACTTACCATACACCTTTGGAAAGTGGCCGGTGCGTTGCATAAGCCAAATGGCATGCGACGATAAGCAAATGTTCCAAAGGGACATGTGAATGTGGTCTTCTCTTGATCATCCGGGGCTATCACAATTTGGTTATATCCAGAGTATCCATCAAGAAAATAGTAAAAAGCATGACCGGCTAACTTTTCGAGCATCTGGTCGATGAATGGCAAAGGAAAGTGATCTTTCCTAGTCATGGCATTTAGCTTCCGGTAATCGATACATACTCACCATCCAGTCTGAATGCGTGTAGGCACGAGCTCATTCTCATCATTCTTGATAACAGTTACTCCGGACTTCTTGGGAACGACTTGAACTGGAGAGACCCAAAGGCTATCGGAGATAGGGTAGATCACTCCGCAATCCAAAAACTTGATTATTTCCTTCTTCACCACTTCCATCATCGGCGGGTTGAGACGGCGTTGAGCCTCTCGGGATGGCTTAGTCCCTTCCTCGAGAAGTATACGGTGCATGCATGTGGTAGGGCTTATTCCTTTAATGTCGGCCAAAGTCCACCCTATGGCCGTTTTGTGTTCTCGCAGCACCCTCACAAGCTTCTCCTCCTCCATTGCCGTGAGACTTGATGAAATGATGACGGGCAATGTTCCATCATTGGCCTCCTTTATCTCAAAGATTTCTGACGAGGGCAGCAAATGTAAGGATTTCATTGATCGGAGCGCCGTCAAGACGCTACAATTTGAAAATGACATGGCCACTACCCACCAGATTCTGGGTCCCCTTTTCAGAGACGCAGTGCCGTCGTCTATCACTACTCTTCTCAAGGAGCAGTGTTTAATACCCCTGCTGCAGGGGTTCGACTGGTCGAAGTGGACTCTGGCGCGACCTCAGGGAGCCTGGCCCTCGACCACCACAGCCTGGGCCACCTGGGTTGATCGAATGAGCACATTCTTTGGCAAGGAGTGGAAGGCTCTTGGTATCTACGATGCCATTATTCTGTCGACCATGGAGATTGCCATGGATAAGGAGCTGCTCATGGCGGCCTTGAGTTTATGGTGTTTGGCCACCAACACCATGATCCTGCCTTTCGGCCCTCTCGGCCCCACAATCCTCGACATTTCGGCCATCCTTGGGACTTCTCCAACCGGCCTTCCCATTGATGCTGCCCTTTCCGGATGCCCCTCTCCTCTCGACCTGAAGGCATTATTCGACGAAAGGGCCGTCAATACGCTAAGCCGTGGTGATCGGGAGCCCTCAAGGGAAGAAGTTCAGAAGCTCCACAAGAACTTCTTCAACTACAACACTCTCATCCTTCACTTCGCCGGCCGAGGCGAGGAAGGCCTTAGGAAGGGAGAACACGAGGCCTTCCTCTTCTACTGGTATAACAAATTCAACTGTTGTACCAGGTCAAACAAATGCCTGGTCGAGAACATGCCGGTGGCCCAGGCACTGGCTAGTGGTCGCTCCTTGGCGTTCAGCCCGGCTATACTCGCCAATCTCTACTGTTGCTTGGTCGAGGCGACTATTAGCAAGATTGACCTGCACCAGAATGGACCCCTCTGGATGTTCTAACTCTGGTTGCACGTTTACTTTTCCACCCTTCGGTCGGAGGTTCCTGCCTTTCAACGATCGGCCGCCCTTGGCCTTCAACTGGCCTCTCGACCGACACTACCTCACCGAGCCGACGAGGTCTTTAAACACTTCCTCGGCCTCGATGTCCTTTCGGATGACGAGTTCCTGGTATGCCGGCGCCAGGAGTACCCTGCCTTGATCAGGCTTCCAACGCTCGCGTGGGCCGAGTCCGAGGATGCGGACATCCGTCAATGCTGGGGGTCTTTCGTTTTGGCTCGCGATCTTCCTCTTGGTTGCGACGCCCGCCGAGCCAGCTGGGAGGTCTATCACCCCCATTTTGTCGCCCGGCAGCTCGGCTACCTTCAAGGCTGCCCCGTCCCCCTGCTTGCCTCTCGGTCTCTCCTGAGTCGAGGCCGTCTTTCTGGTTCCTCTGAAAGGGAATGCAAGACATCGGAGCAGGAGTTTCAGGAGAAGTGCAAGAAATTCCGGCTCCGGCCGACGGTTCCTGAATCTTTGGGAACCGACACCTTCGAGGACTGGTGTGAGGAGTACACCAGTGACTTCTTCGGCGTCCCGACCGAAGACATGGTGATCAAAATCTTCGGCGACCGTCCCAGACTAGCGCCCTCGGCCCAACCTAAGGAGTCGGCCCAAGGTATAGTCTTTCCGCTCTGTTTTTTTTTTTTTTTTTATATCACTTGTCCTTGTTATTAATTACTTTGCTATTTCAGGGGGTCGCGTGTCGAGGAAGGTTGAAATGGTCGCCGCGGTGGCGAGGGCGAAGAAGTTGGTCTCCACGAAGAGGACCATCGCCACCTAGCGGACAACCCCCGCCAAACGCCCTCATCGAGAGGCCGAGCCGGAGGATGATGCTCCTCGCCCTTCTAAACGCGTCAAGAAATTGGCGAAGAAGGGCGACCGGGAGATTCATGTCGTCCCCAGTGACACTACAGGGACACCTGCTCCTGCCGGCTCTCCTTTTGTACCGGCTACCCCGGCTTCTCCAAACTCGATTCCTCCAGCCGTCTCCCTTCCTGAGACCACGGCTGATCCAATCGTCGCATCAGCTCCAGCTCCGGAGATGGTCGTGGCGCCTACCGTGGGGAAGTCGGCTGCACCTATCGAGGCACCCTCTACTCCAACGGTCATTCTGGAAGAGGTATAATTCTACTTCCACTCTTGTTTCTTTAGGTTTCTAGTCGTAACGCAAAATGTTTTTCTTTTTGTTCAGGATGTCGAGAGCGAGAGCGACGAAGTCCCGCTGGAACACCGTCGTCGACCAGTCAACTCTCCTCCCGTCCATCCTCCTCTGGTCGTCGAGGCGACCGCTCGACCGTGTCCTTTTGCGGCGGATCGCGGCAAGAGACCTATGGCCGATCCTGAGGCCACGGCCGAAACGCCGATCCACCCGCAGGATGAAGACCTTCCCATTCTTCCTGAGGAAGTCTCCTCGGCCTTTGTAAGTCTTGTTTCTTTTGCGCTGATTTTCTCATGACGCATGTTCTTAAAAGACTATTAAATGTCAGGTGCCCGAACGTTCATTTCACCGACAATTTTATGCGTCGACGGGCGTTGTCTATATTTCCTGGCCACCGTCGTGGCCATCAAATGTAGATGACCTCCATCGGCCGTGTGAATTGTGAAGCGGTCTAAGGCACTGGGCTCGGCCATTAAGTTCCCTGGGTTCGAGCAATGACCCAGAGGGCATGGCCGAAGTCTCTTCTCGGCAGGTCTAAAACAATCCGTTTTTGTCATGCACTATATCACGACGTCTTACTTTCCTTCACAAAGTTTTCCTTTCATGTGCAGCCATTGTGGGAAGTGGAGCTCGACGCTCTTCTTCAGAGCACGACCGGTGAGGCAGGTTCCTCTACTGCTCCTGCCGAACCAGCGGGAGCCATGGCTGAGGCCGAAGCCTTCGTGAAGCTGCACGAAGTCCTGTCTCTCACTGCCTCCCAAGCTCTCCGATCCAAGGGTCTTGACTCCGTTGGGGAGTGTCTTAATGACCTTGCCAGTGGCGGTTACCTAAGCACGGAGAATATCTCCTTCCTCACCGACCTCTTCGAGCGGACTCGGCAACACTTCCACATCTTTGAGTGAGCCCTACAAGCCGAGGATGACCTGAAGGTTGCCAAGGTCGCGTAAGAGGCCGGCCGAGCTAAGATGGAGGCAATCAAAGCCAGGAAAGCGAAGCTGACCGAGTTTGATCGCCAGATCTCTGACCTCCAACGTCAAATTTTTGACCTTCAACGGCAAAGGTCTGCTGCTGCTTCCGAGCTTGAGAAGGACTTCGAGGCCAACAGGGCTCGGCTGACGGCCTTCGCGGCCGGCGCACGGCATATCCAGCAACTTCAGTGCAATAAAAAGACGAGGCAGGCTGAGATAATTTTGGGCGAAGCGAAGTGGTTGGAGCTAAAAGCTGCCCTTGAGACTTTCCTCCCCTCGACCCCCTAGGAATTTATCATTGTATTTGTTCTCTTATTATCAATACAATGGTTCTTTTGCTATCAATAAAATGGTCTTTTGCTATCAATACAATGGTCTTACTCTTGCATTTCCCATGTAATTGGATAGTACTTTTTTAAAATTTTTCCATTAATCGGCAATTTGTGAACTGAACCCGCCCGATTTCTGAGATGATATGCCCCCTTGCCAAGGACTTTGTGAACGATGAATGGCCCTTCCCAATTCGGCGACCATTTACCGAATCGGGGGTCTTTAATCCCAACAGGCAACACAGTTTGCCAAACCAATTCTCCTTCGCCGAACGTTTTTTGTCTTACATGCTGGTTATACGCTCGCTCGGCAATTTTCTTTTGTGCTATCAATAAGTTACTCGCGTCGATTCAATTTTCTTCTATGTCTTCTAATTCTTGTCGCATTGCTTGACCATACTCGACACTGAACAAACTACTCTGCTCGACTACTCGTAATGAGCTTATACTCAACTCGACTGGTAACATAGCGTCGTGTCCATAAGTTAACGCATAAGGAGTGGTTCCAGTGGTCGACCGGGGTGAAGTTCGGTACGCCCATAATGCTTCATTTAACTTCAAATGCCATAACCCAGGTCTCTCTCTTACCATTTTTTCGAGAATGCCGATCAACACCTTATTGCTTGCCTCGGCCTGTCTGTTTGCCTGAGGGTAGTACGGCGTAGATTGCTCAAGTCGGATATTCAAATTTGCCGCGTATTCCTTAAACCTATCGGTCGTGAATATGGTGCCATTGTCAGTTATGATCGTTTCTGGTACGCCGAATCTGGTCACAATATTCTCCTTTACGAAATTGCATACCTCTTTGGCTGTTAAATCAGCGTATGATCTTGCCTCGACCCATTTAGTGAAATAGTCAGTTGCTACAATTATCCACGCGTGTTTCGCCGCTCCCGATGATGGCGTGATTTTGCCAATTACGTCCATTGCCCATCCCCTGAACGGCCATGGTTTAGTAACCGAGTGAAGTAATTCGGCCGGGGCTCTCTGCACGGGTCCATGAATTTGGCATGGTACGCATCTTCGTGCATATTCGATGCAATCCTTCAATATACTGGGCCAAAAATAACCATGTCGTCGAAGTAACCAGCGCATCTTTCATCCAGACTGGTGTGCCCCACAAATTCCTTCATGTACCTCGGCCATTGCTTGGGCAGCCTCGTGTGGGCCGAGGCATAATAGTAGTAACCCGTCCTCACCCTTGCGGTATAATTCATTTTGGTACGACACGTAATTCGTGGCGAAGACCTTCGTTCTCCGGTCGTGTTTCCCGTTGGGGTTATCGAGGTACCGTAACATCGTCTTTCTCCAATCATCTGGTTCTACCTCGACGGCACATACTTCTTCGGGGTCTCCTCGTTCTAGTAGGGATGGGAGCGACATTACCCTAGTGCGTATTACGTGTGCGCGCTGGAGAGTTTGCCGATTGATCAAGGCTGGGTACGATTGCAGACTTGTGGCTGCAATTCGGCCTAGCTTGCCCCCCATGAGTTGTGCTCCGGAGGCGATCTGGGCAAGTTCGTTGGCGTCTATGTTGTGGATTCGTGAAATATGTTCAAATGTGATCCGTTCGAATGACTCGGCCAGGTAGGTGGCGACCATGTGATAAGGCGCTAAAGTACAACTCATGCAACGAAAAATGCCGTTCAATTGGTTAATCACAAGTTCGGAATCACCAATGACGAGAACGCGGGAGGCCCGTAGATCGTGTAAAACGTGGACACCGATAATGAGGGCTTCATATTCGGCCTGATTATTCGTGCAGCTGAAATCCAACTTGAGAGAAAAATACCATCGGCAGTAGTCAGGTGATTGAATTGCAATACCGACACCCGCCGAGGTCGAAGTACTGTAACCATCAAAATGCATAGTCCAATGGTTATCGTGTGTGGTGACTAAACCGATGTCGACATCACCTCCCTCAAAACCATAAGGGGAAGGGTATTGGGCCAAGAAGTCAGCGAGAGCTTGCCCCTAGACGGCCTTTTGGGGTACGTACTGCAGGCTGAACTCGGATAAGGCGAGCGTCCATTTCCCGATTCGGCCTTTGACGATAGGCCAAGTGAGCATCTAACGAATTACGTCTGTTTGGGCGATGACCTGCGTAACTGATGGGAGCATGTAATGCTGAAGCTTAGATGCGGCAAAAAACAAAGCTAAGCAAAGTTTTTCGACAGGTGAATAATTGAGCTCTGGTGAATTCAGATTTCGGCTAAGATAAAAGATAGCTTGCTCACGTCCTACATTGTTATCTTGCGCGAGGAGACAACCAATGGATTCGGCGGCTGCCGAAATGTATAATTTAAGGGGTTTATTGCGACAAGGTGGAACCAGCACGAGTGGGGTGGAAAGGGCCACCTTGATTTGCGTAAATGCAGTTTGATGCTCTTCGCGCCATTCAAATTTGTCGGTATCCTTAAGTTTAAGGAGCGTAGAGAATGCCTTCATCTTACCGGCCGAATTGGCGATGAAGCGGCAGAGGAAATTTATCTGCCCGAGTAACGACTGGAGCTGTTTCTTTGTTGTCGGAGGTGGGGCGCTAATGATGGCGCGGGCTTTATTTTCGTCAACTTCGATGCCGCGATGGCGCACCAGAAAGCCGAGGAAATTACCGGCCGAAACACCGAAAGCACACTTGGCCGGATTCATTTTGAGATTATTCTTGCGCATGCGAAGGAACGCTTGTCGTAGATCATCCAGGTGCGTTTGGCGGCGTTTAGACTTTACCACCACATCATCGATATAAACCTCGACGATTGTACCGATTAGATCGTGAAATATCATATTCATGGCTCGTTGGTATGTGGCGCCAGTATTCTTGAGGCCGAATGGCATGACTACCCATTCGTAAGTACCAAGGGCCCCAGGGCAGCGGAAAACCGTCTTGTGGACGTCGGCTTCGGCGATGAAAATCTGGTTGTAACCCGCATGGCCGTCCATAAAAGATAGCAGTTCATGATTAGCTGCGGCATCAATTAGCAAATCTGAGATTGGCATTGTATATTCGTCCTTGGGAGTAGCCAGATTTAGATTACGGAAATCGATGCAAATGCGAAGGGCACCGTTTTTCTTCAATACTGGGACGATATTGGCCAACCATTCGACGTACCGAGCGGTCCTAATAAACCCAGCTTTTAGAAGCCGAACTAATTCTTCTTTAATGCCGAGTTGTACCTCGGTCGAAAATCGGCGAGGGGGTTGTCGAAAAGGCTTACACCCGTCCTTGATGCATAGCTCATGCTCTACGAGGTTTCGATCGAGGCCTGGCATTTCATGGTAGCTCCACGCGAAACAATCTTTAAATTCCTGGAGTAACTTACGGAGTTCGACCTTCATGGACGGTGGGAGTAACGCGCTGATAAACAATGTTCGAGGATCATCGACCGTGCCTACATTAACTTCTTCTAATGGGTCCTTGACCTGGGGCCGATGGTCTTCGAGTTCAGCCGGTGTAGCCTGAACTTTATCGAAAGAAAGAACGGGGCCGTTATCCACTTCGGCCAAAAATTCGATTAAATTGATGCCGGAATTTGGTTGCTTGGTAATGGCGTACCAATGGGCCAGCAAACGTTCCATTGTAGATGAAACCGCGGCCTGACGTCGTTCTTGCTTGGTGTCATCAATCATCGGCATTGGTGACTAAATCTGCCAAGCCTAGTCTTGCCGAATCCTGTTGGACAGTCTCGGGGCCGACCTCAATCACTTTCTGTACCGAAATTCTCGTCGGCCGCCCATCCTCGTTAAGGCCTTGGAGGGTGATGTAGCCGACGTGATCATCGTAATAGCGAGCCTGAATCATGTTGGTTTCAAATGGTTGGTTATCGGCTGGGTGGACTACGACCGATTTGCCATCCCAAAAAATGAGGACTTGGTATAGCGATGAAGGAATGCAACTGGTTTAGTGGATCCAATCGCGGCCAAGTAATGCGTTATAGTCGGTCTTGGAATCAATTATAAAGAATGCCGTCATGTGTTGACGACCGGCAATGCTAACTTCCAACGGGAGCATTCCTTTGGTCTGAGACTTGTCACCAACCAAGCTGCTCATAGTGATACCTGACGGAATGAGTTCATTATCAGAATGGCGTAAAGCCTTCATGACGGACATCGGCATAATGTTGACTGTGGCTCCACAGTCGACAAACACTTTAGAAATAGGAAATCCCTCGATGTGAGCCGTGACGTACAACGGCTTCAGGTGCTGGAGATTAACCGAGGGGGAACGGGGAAATAGTTTGGCCGAAGCCGCCTTAAGGCTGTCCCCATTTCGGGTTTCCCTGTCGTCGTCGTTTGCGACGAAATCTACTTGTGTTGTTTCCTCGGCAACCACGTCCCCGTCCAAGGAATTTGACTGGTGGGTACTAGGTTGGAATTCAGCTGGTAGGACGTGGACCATACTGATCTTCATATGTTCGAGGACCGAGGGACCCATCGGATCGTGGTCGTCGGCTTCTGCAAAACCAACCGTAGTAGCAGTCGGCGGAACATCCTCGATCGAACTTTTGAGTGCCTCGGTATGAACCGGCATTTGAGGCGTGTTGACCAAGTCGAGTCTGTTTTGGCTATTTTCCTCGACTATGTTTACTGTCGAAGATTTATGTTGGTCCTTCGTTATACAAGCTCGTTCTTCATAGGCGATACGGGCATTCCTCGTGTCTAGATATGTATCTAACCGTGTTATCCATTTTTCCTCGTCGGCCGTGAGGCTGAAGAGAGATACAGCCGAAAAAACTTCGAAATGATGGCGCAAATGCTAAAGGTCTTCGAATGAGAAGGATAATTTGGCGGCGTCAATATTTGTGTAAGGATCGACCTCAAAACCAAGCACCTGAGCCTCCCGTATATGTTGGAACCTAGCTTTGATTGCTGGGTCGGAAGTTTTCTGAATAATTTGCTCGGCATCAGGGCAAGTCAGGGCAAGTTAGGGCAAGTTTTCTGAATAACTTGTAGTCCGTACAAGTCATTGGCGGAATATTTCTTATGGAACTCTCGCATGTACTCCAGGGATTCACTAAGGAATGGAGGGTGTAAGTTGCGACGTATTTTGATAAACGGCTCGCGCGGTGGTAACGGAGAAAGTTTCCTTTCGGCCTCTTGTCTAAAGTATTCGAGAGGAGCTTTCGTCTCCCCAGGCCGGAGAAGGAGCTTGATGCGTTTCTCAGATTCTTCGATAGTGGTTTCGAAGCCAGGAGCCGCTACTTTCCTCCCTTCGACTAACTCGGTTATGATAGTCGGGGTTGGCCGTTCACTAATGTTTTCCACGGCCTTTTTTGGTTGCCACTGGTTGGTAGGGCTGGCCTGCGCTTCTCGTCGTCGAGCCATGCAATCTATCCGTTGGCGGCGACGTTTTTGAGATTTAGATAGCGCCGTATATAAGCCACTCGGAGAATTGTAACTGTACTAGCGTTGATCCGATGTCCTTGGTGGTTTGAAAGTTTTGCGATCGGCTGGTGAGCCCGAACTGTTGGTATTGCGCGAGTAATAATCCTCATTATAGAAAGGTACGTCGAAATCAATACGCCGTCTGACCGGGGCCTGGTCTTTCGGCCGTACTTGTACTTGTGGGCCGAATCTATCAAACACTTGGCGTCGTGGACCTTTACCAAGTCCCTTCGGTGATGTTGTAGGAGCCGTGGGGGGTGTTGAAGATGTCTTCTTCCCAGGTTCAACTGGTGTTTTACAACGGTCACATAAAACCTTTGATTCATGAGTTTCGTCGGGACTCAACCCCGTCATAGGCTCATCGGCGTGTGGCCCTGATTGTTCCGTAGGTGGTGCGTTTGAAAATAAATCAAGCTTTAGTCTTGTTTGACCATTCCGTCTGCGGATATGCTGCACCGGGACGTATTCGGCCTTCCCTTTGTTTTTAGGAAGATGAGCATCCACCATACCAATTGTTGTTGAAGGGAAGGGATTGACGTCGACCGCCATCTGCTTTTCCAGAAATTTCAACTTTCCTTTCTCGATCCAACTTTGAATTGTGTCCCGGAATACAACACAATTATTGAAGGAAGATTTGTGAAAAACAAGTTCATTTGAGCAACATCAACAACATGCAATTAACAATTAAAAGGCGGAATCATGTTTATATGCACTCAAAAACAAAACTTAACCCATGAACTTCAAAGCCTAGTAGATAGGTGAACCAAGACTCAACTCAAAACAAAGTGAGTTGAGAAATCAATACCTTTGTAGATTCCTCTTTGCATAAGTAAAGGCTAATCACCCAAAGAGAGGGCCTTCATTCCTTGCATCTTAGATCCATGGATTTGGATGGATGAAAAGGTTTCTCCAAGTTCCCAAAATTAAGAACCTCTAATGATTCATCACCAAGGCATAATGAAGAAGAAATGAGTGAACTTGGAGGAGTTTGATTGCTAGATGATCCCTCCAAGGTGGCCGAAATTTTAGAGAGAAAGGAGAGCTTGTGTTCTCATCCTTTCCCCAAAAATAACCATTAATGAATTTTAGGCTATAAAGTCCTTTAAATAGTCCCTTCAAATAAGTGACCTAATGGACCAAAAGCCCTATTCTTCTAACATGGCGGGCCTATAGGGTTTATTGGGCTTTCAAGCCCTTTGTTTATTCAAGTTGTCATACAACTTGAGTTAATGGGCTTGACATTCAAATCCCATTGGGCCTTGCGGCCCAAAACTAACCCGAGGTCTTTAACGAACTTATTCGTTTGATTAATTAACATATTAATTAATCCTAGCCTTAGATAAATAATTAAACCATTTAATTATTCTTACTCATCTCCGTTGTTTCTTCAAACTCTACCTTACTCGGTGAACGATCCATTAGGTTCCTTTTAGCGAGGCAGTGGGCGATTAAAACTCTTTCTAATCGATTGTGAATTGAAACTTACTTTCAATTCTCCCGTTAGTGATAATACACTTTTAGGGCTTCCACAAACCATGGTTGACGCCTAGCAGCATGTCATGGTTACCCAAGCTAATCAGAAGAGGTGGATAACCTATTTAGTTTTAGGATTACAAATGCAATACGGTCTTTCTCTAATACAATACTCTTGACCACATTGTTTGGTTTGATAGTTTATTCATGTCTACTATCCAATGTGAGTCTTGTGCTTATATGATTACCTTGAATGTGATCTGGAACGCATTCCAACATCTCATTCATACTCTGGCCAGAGATTCTAAATCATATCATAGAGTATTCTCCCTCAAACAGTTTGAAGGTTAGAGATCCCTTGTTGCGCATTCACTTGCCTCCATGGCTAAGTGGCTTAACCCCGACGATGCCGTGGACACCCTGATAAAGTGACTTTGACATAATCAAAGATCAAGTACCTAACCACAAGGCAGCTGTGATGCCTCAGGTCAAAGGACTACTTTGCATTATCCCAACCATGAGTTCTCATGTGACATGAATATGAGCCAAAGCCTTGCAGACGTAGAGTTTATCTATTACTATCTCGGCCGCATCCACACTAACATACTGAGGGTCCTCGCTTTTGGCCGATGCATAGCTAACCGTGGGATTCTTATACAACGTTCCCCAGGATGGTGACTTCGATATCTTTTCCTCTCAGAGCAAATAATCATACTGTTCGACGTGTTGAGCAAGTTCGTACATATCTCGAATGTTTGCCCCCAGAAACTTCTTTTTGTACTCCACGTCTAATCCGTTGAGGGCGATCTTGACGAATTCCACTTCGGGGAGTGGTACTCGGCACCAATTCCTGGCCGACTTAAACCTTGTTAGGTATTCCATTAGAGATTCGTCGGATGCTTGAGCCATCCTGGCCAACGATGATACGGACATCTCCATCCGTGGCCGATAGAATTGTTCATGGAACTTTTCGACTAACTCTTCCCAACTCTGCACGGAGTTGGGCGGAAGATTAATGTACCAGGTGAAAGCTGAGCCTGTTAGTGAAAAGTTAAACAGCCGTAATTTATAGAAGTCGCTATTGACGTCCCCACACTGCGCTGTGAACCGAGCCACATGTTCTAATGAGGATAAAGACGATTCCCCGGCGAAGAGGCTGAAATCAGGGATCTTAAAACCTCGTGGGTATTCAAACCTTTCTACATAAGCCGGGTATGGATGGATGAATTTTGGAAACTTCGGCCCCTTCTTTAGGGCCGAGTCAATCATTCTCTGAACTTCAGTCATGTTTACGGAAGCGGCTTCTTCTCCCTTGCTTGGTCCCTCGGATCTATTTCCCGGTCCTCCTCTTTTTTCTAAGATGATTGGTTGCGGACGGGCGGACCCTCTTTCGGCTGGTATTGGCACGTTCGTAGAAAGCTGCCGAAGTTGGTCGACCTGGCCATCTTCGAAGGCTTTACTAACCAATATTTCAAGCATTCTGGTCTGTGTATCATTGTTACTTCGTATTGCCTCTAGTAAATCATTCATCTTTTGACCAATCGACTGCTCGACCTGACGATACTGTTCATCAAGTCGTCTCCGAAGAAACGACCTAGTTGGTGGATCAGAGCCTTCCCCACCATCGTTGTCGCAATCTTCCACTATCCCCTCCACAAACATGCCCGTCGTATGATTTGGGACCGCTGAGTTGTGAGGTTGCCCGCCGAGACAGATTTCATTTTCTCGGCGTGTCACACTTGTGGCCTCGGGCGGCGCAGCAATGATCGGATTTTTTGCAGGGTGCAAATCCTGCCCAAGGCCTTGCACTGGTAAGTCAGCTGTTGACTTTCCCATAGTTGCTCTCTTCTTTGTAGACCGTGTCTCAACGGTCATGAACTCCGAAGGTTTAGCACAAATGTCCCACCAGGCGTGCCAAAATGTTGACTCTAAAAATTACAAAACCTACGTGGCGCGCAGGCCGAGTAACTAGCAAGCTAACTACGTCCTTCGGTTGAATGCGGGGCGTGCCAACTCGTCGGCCGAGCTTGGCCGAGGAGTAAAATTCGTTGATGTCGAGTTGAGCGCGTCGTTGACTTCTCTATCTTGCGATTGCGACTGAGGAAGGAACGCTCTCGGTCTTTGGGTTCTCTAGCCTGAAGACAAGGCTACTAATTCTGCGGAGTTCACAAATCGTTGGAGCCTGATTTGGTCACTGTGATTATATTCGTAAGAGTATAAGCACGCCGAATCGAGACCAAACTATATGGGCACAGGTACTCGAATGTGATGTATGTCTTGATGGTAAACGTAGTTCGGCCGTCGGAATGCCGAACCCTGAAACTTATTTGTGAGTATCCAATCATAAAATCACTCGGCGTCCAGTACGCCGAGCAATGCAATTCGTAACACCTGACTATGCCGAGAAGGTTAGCAAGGTGACCTCTGCCAACAAAGGTTCGAAAACCCTTCTCGGCCGAGACTTAGATAGGTAACCGGTCGACCTCGACGCAGTGCTGTTTATCCAAACTGAAGGTGCTTCTCGGTCGGCTGATTCTGCGGCAGCAGTGCTGTTTATCCAAACTGAAGATGCTCACCGGGTGCCTTCACAGTGCTGTTTATCCAAACTGAAGGTGTGTCGGCAGAAAAAGAAAAGGAAAAATCTCAAGATGTTTGAGAGGTTTTGCGCAGGGCAATTGTATGCTGATTTTTGAAGGGGCTTTTCTGTTCCATGATTTCTTGTATTTATAGCACCACATTCCTTGAGACCAATTCACATTCTGATTCGGATTGGGAGTCCTTGTCCCATTTCAACTCTAACTCGAACAAACCTACTCCTACTGGGATTCTGAATTTTCCTTCCTTTCGAGGCTTTATTCTTAGCTGGTCGGGAATCCTGGTCGCACCAGGACTTCCTCGACCTTTTCTGTTTATCCGGACTACTTAGGATAGGATTTGGCCGACCCTGCCAACTGGCCCGGGATTTATTATTCGGCCTATAGTATTTGTCATCACCTTGGGCCGAGCACATCCTGCTGCTCGGCCCAACAATAATATTTTGGGCCCAAACAGTTACAAAAACATATCTTTTATGTGTTGTAAGTTCAGCAAAAACTTAAAACTCAGTTTTCTCTGTTGGGGTTTTATTAATTTTTATGAATTTAAATTTCTTTTGATCTTTTATTTGCAGTCGCTCTCAAACTTTCAGCTCTAAAAGCCATTAAATAAGGAAAGCTAAAACTAGGACTCAAGAGGTAATTATAATTAAACTACCCAATTTGTAGTCAATAACTAATTTGTCTAATGAAAAATACCATCATGCATATTTTGGTTATAGAGGCTCTTTTTTATTTATTTTTCATTTCGTGGATTGTAAACACTAGAAAGCTAAGCCTCTGACAACAGCTTCCCTAAGACACGATTTTGAGAAGGTAAAAAGAGGGGGATACTTTTAAGTTTTGTTTCTTTTGTGTGTTCTTTTAAAATTTAAGGTTGTGTGAATTGCAAATGTCTAATCATGCGGAATCAGGAAGCATTGCTCATCTAATTTTGGAATTTAGAATCCAGTCTTGAGGTTGTAATTATGACAGTTGGTCCAAAATATGACTTGTATCTTCTAATCATTGTCGCTACCTTTTAAGAGGTTCAAAAGTTGTTGCAAATGAGAATTGAAGCTCAAGGGAAGTACTTGCAAGCCATATTGGAGAAGGTGCAAAAGGACCCCGCCCTCGACTTAAGAGGGCCCGATAATATAGAAGCAACGAGAGTCCAATTAACAGATTTCAATTTGGCTCTATCGAATTTTATGGAAATGAAGTGAACAAGATCGAGGAAGAAACATAACAGAGAGGATGAATGATGCTTATAAGAAGAACAGTGGATCGACTTTTCAGATTTATGAACAGGGAATAAGAGAAGAAAATAAAAATACAAAGCTTAAGGTTGAGGGGCGTTCCATACATTTTGACTTAAATAGTAAAGGAAGCTACGATTATGTTGGTTCAAATGGAGGTGATTTCGAAACAAGATGCTTTCGTTTACAAGATACTACAACAATTTGATGACAAAGACTTAGCATTCTTTATATGCTTATATTGATTTTTTATTTTTATATTTTTTGTTCACTATTCTATCTGAGAGAAGAAGTTGCCAAATGCTAATATGTTCTACATGTTCGCAAAATGAGAAAAAGAATTGGCGTTTTATTCGTATACTTCAATTTAATTTTTTTTCTTTGATAGAATGCATCGTTTATTATTCAGAGTTTTATTTATTTACACCCCATCTTTTATATAAGTTCACTCACATCTCTATCTATACTCATCTAACCAAATGCCAGTTTAGTACACTTGACGGTTCACTTACATCTCTATCTATATTACATCTATATTTCATATTTCATATTTCATGATGTTTTTTGGCTTTCTCATTGTGTTTTCAAGTTAAGCATACATCCAGGGAATGGGTTTAAGCTAATAGAGTAAATGAATCTACCAAACGAAGGCCTAACCTAGTTGATTGAAGGTCCCATGGTCTAGGTTCAATAAACAAACTGGTTTGGCTAGGTTCGAAGACGAAACACACATACCCATTCCTATGACGGAAAAAGTGTGTTGATTGCTAATGTTTGAAGCATACATTAGTTTAAAGGATATTTGGCCAAAGGTCAACAAAATCTTCGCTAATTAGCCATAGCCAATTTTATTTTTGGACATGATCAATGAATTATTTATCATAATTATGCATAGGTCAATGAAGCATGCCACATGAGTTTAAGCTAGTTATAAAACAACTATTATTCCTTTCTCTCTTCACTTTTTTTCATTCCTTATCACCTCCACTCTCTCTTCCCTATTTTCATTCTCTCCCAAATTTCTATCATGCCTCTCTCTTTCCTTCTTTCTCTTCACTCTCATTTTTTATCTCTCCTCTCCCTGCCTCTTTATCTTTCTCTCTCCTTCGTCAAACCTGAATAAATAGTTCGATAAATCCCAGTGCTCTGAAACTTTCCCAATACCAAATACAATGTTGAGAGAAAAAAGAGAATTCCAAAGAAAAGTGCAACTATCAGCAGCAAAAACAAAACACAAGAAAGAATAAGAAAAAAAAAGGACGTCATAGATATCCAGCAAATGTAAAAGGAGTCGTGCAAAGTGTGAAGCATAGGAGACGGAAAAAACAGAACCTGGAAATAGACACTGAATGTAACATCCCACATCGCCCAGAGGAGTGGGTCATGTAAGCCTTATATGTATATTCCCATCTTTACCTAGCACGAGGCCTTTTGGGAGCTCACTGGCTTCGGGTTCTGTAGGAACTCCGAAGTTAAGTGATTTCGGACGAGAGCATTCCCAGGATAGGTGACCCACTGGGAAGTTCTCGTGTGAGTTCCCATAAAACAAAACCGTGAGGGCGTGGTTGGGGCCCAAAGCGAACAATATCGTGCTGCGGCAGAGTCGAGCCCGGGATGTGGTGGGGGTCTGGGCGGGGATGTGACACTGAAACACAGTGTCTAAATCAAATGTAAGACAAAAAAAAAAAAAAAAAAAAAAAAAAAGAGGAACTACGAAACATTGCAGTGTCTGAATCAAAATGTGAAAAATAGAACCAGACAACGGACATTGGATTGCAGTGTCTAAATCCAAATGTAAAAACAATATAAAAAATAGAACTAGGAAACAAACACTGCATTGTAATGTCTAAATCCAAATGTAAAAATAATGTAAAAAACTGAACCTGAAAACAGACATTGCATTACAGTGTCTGAATCCAAATGCAAAAATTAGGAGTTGCATGAGGTGTGAAGGTTAAGAGGTGTGTGAGTGACAAAAAAAAAAAAAAAAAAAAAAAAAACACTAGAAACCAACGCAGCGTCAGAATTAAATATGATTGATATATTGTTAATATTGAAATTTTTTATTGATTTTATACAAAATCACCCTTAGTTTAATGATATTGATACTCGTAAATCAAGTGGGACAGAAGCAGCCTATTCTTAATCAATATCACCTATATGAGTGTAAATGTGGGGTCACATTTATGAGAATTACATGGCTACATTCTCTAAAGTTCTCATGAATCCAGGATTTGTTCAGGACGAAAATGAACACATAGGTATGAATTTGTAATGTGTTCATATTCATTGCATCACCTAGTAAATCCAATAAGTATACACTAAGGTAGGTTCAAGACCAAAGGACACCTCTCTTGATGTATGTCACATCTATTGTTTACTCTTGTACCTCAGCTTGCCTTAGGATTTAATTTTCGGCTCAAAATGTGGGGTGTTGTTGGAGTTCTGTGCCTCAAAGTGTCCCACGTCGGGGCTACTCCTCGAATGGGGTTTCTATTAGGATTGTTTTTTACATTAGTAATTAGGATTGGGTCATTTGGAATGAGGATAGAAGGCTTGGGCCTTGTGGTTGTGTAGATTAGGCTTGTGAAATATACCCTTATATAATTAATATTAATTAATCAAGACAAGGGCCTTGGGCCTTGAAAGTTAAAACTAATTTTATTTTCGGATTAAGTTTTTAATTAATATTAAAAATGTTTTGATTAAGAGACACAACTATTGGATTGAGTTGTGTGCGTTCAAATACATAAAAAAAATGATTTGAAAGGGTATGAAATAGCCTATATAACTAGAGTCTCATTTCCAACATAAGTCATCTTATTTGTTTTTCTTTCTCGCTTGTATAAAGCTTACAAAGAGTAAACACACAAAGATATTCGCCAGAATTCTACAATATGGTGTGGGTTGTAGAATTAGACAGGTGTATGCTGCTTAGGCATACGTCATCGAACCGCAAGCACAAGAATTCGACGGAAATACTGTTCGAATGATATAACTTTGCTATCCTATCTATCCTTCAAGTTAGTATCATTTTAGTTTTTGTAATTATTTTGTTATTATTTCATTCTATAGTGTTGATACATGAAACTCAAGATGGAGTAAATGAGAAGCTTAATATTTGGAGAGAAGTGTTGGAATCTAAAAGTCTTCGCCTAAGTTGGTCAATGACAGAGTATATGGAGTGTAAGTTCACTATGAACGGAGGTTCAAATGAGTTAGGGGTAAGGATTAGAGATCAAGAAGTACCAAAGAGCGATTGATTCCACTACCCGCTACCTTGGATCTGTCTTACAAAAGAACAGAGAGTTGGAAGGAGACCACAACCATAGAATACAAGCTGGATAGATGAAGTGGAAGAGTGTATCGAGTGTGTTGTGCGACCGTCGTATGCCACTAAAGCTGAAGGGAAATTTTTTTAGGACAGTAATAAGACCAGCAATGTTCTATGGCAAGGAATGTTAGGCGGTGAAGCATCAACATGTATATAAAATGAGTGTAGCAGAGATGAGAATGCTTCGCTGGATGTGTGGGAATATGAGAAAGGATAAGATTAGGAAAGAGGATATCCGAGGTAAAGTAGGAGTAGCTGACAAGGTGAAATCATGCCCAAGTCTCTTTACTTGCACCTTAAATTAGTAGATTTGTCTCTTAATGTACTGTTTAGTATATGTTCAAGCAATTTCCATATGTTTTCCACTTAAGAAGGTCCATTTGCATTCGAATCTGGTTAAGTTAATGAACTTTGTGTCATTAAAATAAACTAGAAAGGAAGAAATGGTTTAAAGGGCTCTGGACTCCTTTCGTTTCGAACATACAAGATTATGAACTAAAAGTCCTTGTTTGCAAGGCAAGAAAAAGAATTTAATGCAGACTTAACCCATCTGTGACAATCCATTAACAAAAAGAAGTTTGAGTAACTCGGGGCGCAAGTAACCACTCAAATCACCTTTATTTCAACGTCTGTTATACTAAGATAACATTGCCACGCTTAGCACCTTGTTAGTTTTGATTGTGAGCCTCAAGGCCTACACCTAAGGCCCTACAAAGGCACCTTTCAAATTAACTATAAAAACCTCTTGTAGCACACCAAGCAGCAAAAGCTCCACTATCATACACCAAGTGCCATCCACCCTTGGGGAGCTGTGCGAGGGGCCATCCACCTTTGCCACGAACATCGTCCATCTTTTAATCATTGTCGCTAGTTTTTAAAATAGGTTCAAATGAAGTTACAGATGAGAATTGAAGCTCAAGGACAGTTACTAAATGCTAATATATTACACATGTTAGCAAAAGGAGAAAAACAATTGGCTGTTATTAATTGTACACTTTTATTTAACTTAATTTTTTTCTTTGACAGAATGCTTCGTTTATTATTCATAGTTTTATTTATGTACACCCCTTGTCCTATCGAAGTTCACTCACATCTCTATCTATATTTCTGTTGGAGCAATATTAGAAAATATGAAAAATAACAATCTAATTCCAATCATAATAATCATAAAGAAATTCACTACATCAATTATATATGAGATTAATATAAACAACTAGAGAAAAAGTTAGAATAACTGACAAACTTGGAGATTGAGGCTTACATAAATGCAATGTCCTAAAGATAGAATTTCGCCCCTACTCTTGTGCTTGTAGTTCGGTAGGCGTCCATCTCCCAGGATTCAACAATCTATAATCCGAAGTCAAAGCACTTCAATCTTCGAACTCTTACGAACTTTATATATTCCGTACTCTCAAGACACGACTCGGAATTTGACTCACAAAACATGAGAGAAACAACGTGGGGAAACCCTATTTCTCAAGAGTAAAAATTAACTCTAATTTTCTATCTTTAATACCAATGGTTTCATGGGTTTAAATAGAATCCAATTTCTACTTATTAAAGAGATGTAACTTTTCATCTATAAGTATACATCACTTATCAAGGAATACACCTAAACAACATAACCTTTCCAAGAAATTGGTTAACAATATTTTTCATTCAATTATTAAAATTATATATTACAATATATAATTTCCAACAATTTCATCTAAACAAATGCAAGTTTTGTACACACATAAAGCAGGAGCAGGCGTAGTAGCTATCGAATGACATCTGGCTTGTTATGCTGGTATGATATGGATTACTGATTTATGGTCTCCCTTGAAAGAATAATTTAACAATAATTTGTGGACTTTCCCCTCTTATCTCTTCCTTCTCCGAGCTCGATTATTGAAAGACAAAAACCCAAGAGTACTCTCTGACATAATTGATGCTTCGCATGGGCGCTTTATTATTGCCTCCTATTCTTGAGGGGATGAATTTCATGAAGACTGATCAAACAACTTCAAGTTGCCAAAGCTTCTCAGTTGTGGCAGTTCTATCATTGTCAAGAAATGGTTAATGAACATTAATTTGCACATATCAAATAATGTGCATTATCCTTGACTAACTGGGTATCATCGTTCATACAGCTAACAAATGTTAGGAATTTTGATTTGCTTTTCGATTTTAGTACATGTAGAATGCATTATATTCATAATTGTTGAATTATGTGAATTGATATTGCCATGAATTATGTGAATTTTAGATTCTACATAATTGTGTATGCATTATATCCATAATTGTTGAATTATGTGAATTGATATTGCCATGAATTGCAACAAATATATGCTCATGCATTAAATTATTTATTAAACATGCATTGAATTAATCTGGAAATTGAAAAAAAAAAAAAAAAAAAAAAAAACTCTAGGGTTCTTCGAACCCAAACCCCAACCCCGGCCGAAGCTCGAAGCTCCAAGCCTTTGGAACCCAGCCCAAAAGCCTCAACGCCCTTCATGACGTCACACGCATGGCCTGTAGCCATTATGGTTACCATCCCTGAAGACCTGCAGCCATTGTCGACTATGAATTTGGCTGAGATTCGTTTGCAATTCCATGGATTTCGAAAACCCCAATTCGAATCTAAGGGTCTTTCACTTATGGAGGTGGAGATTTCCATTTCTGCATCACACCATCAAGGTTCCATGACTCGCTCCGAGTTATTTGACTAGAACACAGCTGCCTAAAGCGGCGGCGCCGACCTTCTTCCCCGTTGACCACACCCAATGAAGTTGGGGTGTTCTTTGGCTAAAACCCAAGCCCAGTTTGGCCTTGGTTTCTTCTCGGCTTGAATTTTTTTTTCCTCTTTTAGGCTCGCCTGTAGCATTCCACTGCGTTGGCTCGGCCCAGCGTGACAGTAGCCCATAGGGCTATGGTGTCCCCAATGCTTGGCAGCAGATCCCAGCCCGCATTAGGTGCATCGGTGCACCTACACCTCAACACAATGGATCCTAGCCTTTGGCTGGTGCATCAGTGTACACACATGCACACGATCCCAGCTTGCCGTTGTAGTATCAATGTATCGCACCATGTCGCACTCAATCCACGCCCATATGGGCCTCTGGTTTATTGGGCCTACAACCCACCCATGCTTACCCTAGCCCATTTTGGGCGGGGCTGGATGGCCATAATTACTCAGTCCACCCGTGGGCTTTGGTCCACTGTTTCGGGCCCTGAGTTTAATTACCTATTTAGGCACTTTTGGGTTTTATAATTTTTCACCCACACATTAATTTTTTCCCGAAGTCCAAATAATTAATTCAATTATAATGATAGACCCTGAAGATCTATTTGCATATTTTCTTGTTGCATAATTCTGAATATATATTTGTGTTTGTCTGCAGGAACATATGAACCTGAAGTTCATAATTCTTTCGAAAGCCGAAGTTTCTAGAAACATGCCTTGTTTGAAAACCTGAAGTTTTCCTTAAAAACATCACCCATGTAAACACGAAATTTTTTTCATGAAACTTTAAACCAATAAATGTCTATTAGAACCTGAATGTTCTACTCCTATGTGAATGGATTGATTTTTTCTCCATTACACTAACCATAATCTTGTCCATTTATTTTGTGATAGGGACATGTCAAATTTGAACAAACTTGACTTCGCCGCTTTAGAGGTCTCTGGAAGAAACTACCGCAAGTGGGTCCAATATGTGAAGCTCCACCCCACCGTAAATA
>NW_025999544.1:0-63279 GCF_019419815.1 Pyrus x bretschneideri | reverse complement strand
GAAGAGAGAGAAGAGATACCTTTATTTATAGTAATAAGAGAGAGAATAAATCATTCATCCTCAAAGAATACAAGTCCATATAGGAAAACATAACTAGAATCAAATCTAATTTATGATTTACACAATCACACTTAACCTAGGAAAGTTCATAACACTCCTCCTTGAGTTTGTAAATACTCAAGGTAGATTTAGCATCATGTAGAAGTTAAGAAAGTCAACTAGTTGTCATTGATTCTGGGAACAACGCTATTCTCAATAAGGTAGGAACTTGCATAAAGAAGTAAGTCTCATTAAAAAACCTAAGGCGATGGCAAAAACTCGAGTAGGGACAAAATCCATAGTCTAAGGAAAAATACGTGAGAAATAGAAAGTCAAAAGAAATGTCTACGGGACGTCATCAGGGATATGATCAACCCAAGGTGGGTGCCTCGTTAAAACCTAGTTAGGTAGCAAAAACCCAGTGGGAAAAATGCTCCTAATTGTAGGAAAAAATAGTGCATTAAGATCAAGCAAGTATACTTTAAGATATTCCCCTTGAGTTTGACACAATTCCAAAGAGAACTAGCAATGTTATAACTCAGAAAGTTTACGCATACCAATTCCTTAAACAAGCTTTGGAAACGTCGTGTTCGGTAATGATTTGGTGAAGAGGTCGGCCAAATTGTCTTGTGAACGGATTTGCGTGACTTCAATCTTCTGATGCTCTTGTTGTTGATGTGAGAAGAAGAACTTCGGGGCAATGTGCTTGGTGTTGTCTCCTTTATGTAACCCTTATTGAGCTATTCCATGCATGTCGCGTTGTTTTTATAAACCATCGTCAGGACATCCATGACAGGGTAATGATTGCAGGAGCTTCGAATATGGCCCACAACTGCTCTCAGCCAAAAGCATTCTCGAGTTGCTTCATGTAAGGCGAGAATTTTAGCATAGTTAGATGAAGTGGCAACTAAGGTCTGTTTAGTTAACCTTTAAGAGATTGCAGCACCTCCAATGATAAAGACATAACCCATTTAAGAACGTACCTTGTGCGGATCAGATAAGTATCATGCGTCGGGATAACCAAAAAGGCGAGAATCAACTCGAGAAGCGGGGGTTGCGGCATCACTCGAGGATCCATAGAGATAGAAAAAGCCCAAATCCGTAGTACCCTTAAGGTAACAGAAAATGTCTTTAACACCAGTCCAATGTCTGCATGTTGATGCATTACTGTATCTTGCCAAAAGATTAACAGCGAATGAGATGTTAGGTCTACTGCATTAAGCTAAGTAAAATAAAGTGCCTATCGCACTTAGATAAGGAACTACAGGCTCCAAAATCTCTTCATTATCCTTCTTCGAATGGAAGGGATCTTGTTTTGCATCTAGCGATCGAACGACCATAGGAGTACTCGAAGGCTTTGTTTTATCCTTGTTAAAGCGGCACAACACCTTATGGGTGTAGTTCATTTGATGTACTAAGATTTCATCCAAACAGTGCTTTATCTCGAGATTGAGATAGTATCAAGCCTTTCCTAGATCTTTCATCTCAAATTCTAACTTCAGGTGTGCGATATTTCTCGCGAGCTCTTCAAGAGTTTCGATGAGGTTCATGTCATCGATATATACTGCAACTATCGGAAAACTGAAATGTGACTTCTTAATGAACACACAAGGGCATGGTTCGTTGTTCATATATTCTTGACTAGTCAAATACTCACTCAGATGGTTATACCACATTTTTTCGGATTGCTTTAAACCGTAGAGTGAACGCCTCAACCGAATTGAGAGAGTGTTTTGGGGTTTGGAAATATTTGATCCAGTCAATGTAAGTCATTCGGGAACTTTCATATAAATTTTTATATCAAGTTCCCCATAGAGATACGCAGTTATTACATCCATCAGTTGCATACTTAGTTTTTCGGAAACTACCAAACTGATAAGGTAGCGAAATGTAATCACATCTATAACTGGTGAATAAGTTTCGTCATAGTCAATCCCAGGGCGTTGTGAGAAGCCTTGTGCAACAAAATGAGCTTTGTAATGTACAATTGCGTTCTTCTCATTACGCTTCTAAACGAAACCCACTTGTAGCCAACGAGCTTCACATGTGGAGGAGTAGGAGCTACAGGTCAAAACACCTTACGTTTCGCAAGCAAATCAAGTTCGACTTGGATTGCTTGTTTCTAGTTTGACCAATCGATTCTACGTCAACATTCATTAACAGAATGAGGTTTAATGTCATCGGTCAACATGATCTCAGTTGCTACTGCATATGCTAATGCATCGTCGATGATCATGTCATTTTTACACTACACATCATCTAAGCTAGCATAATAAACCGAAATCTCACAATTCTCGGAAGGAGGATTTGTCTCTTCAAGGACGCTTCCGTAATCTAGAATTTCCTCATGAGTACGATAGAATGAGTAAGCGACAATCAAATTCACGGTAGACTCTTTAGAAGCCTGTGCCGTGGGTTTCCTCTCTTGGGGGTGTGAATCCTTTGAACCAAGAGGTTGAGCACGCTTATGTGTTGGGGCAGATGATTGGCTAGCCACTAATGTACATGGATCACCAAAATTGGCATCTTGGGCCTCCAGGAGGGAAATTCGTCATATACTTGGTGCATCCATCTTTGCAGCACATTTGCAGCTAGAATGTCACTCGTGCTAGATCGTGAAAGCATCTGGCATGCTTTGGAGATCTAATATGCGCTCCAGTTTAGTTTCAGATTGAGCGATGCAGGGATCTAAATGAGACAAAGTGGGAATTATCCACGATAATTCGTGTCATTCTTTAGGAACGTTGACGTTCTTATCTCCATTTAACGACGGGAAGAATGTCTCGTAGAAGTGACAATCTGCGAAACGAACGATAAATAGATCGCCTGTCAAAGGTTCTAAGTAACAAATAATCGAAGGAGAATCATATCCGACATAGATTCCCATCATTCAATAAGGCCTTATTTTTCTATGTAAGGGCGGTGAAATCGGCACATAGACCGCACAACCAAAAATGCGCAGATGCGATATGTTAGGTTTGTATCGAGTAACCAACCGAAGGGCACTATATGGTTGGATCGCAATAGGCCTCATGCGGACCAACATAGTTGCGTGCAATATTGCATGGCCCTAAGCAGCGATCAGGAGCTTGGTCCGTATGACCAATGATCGAGCAATCATTTGTAAGCGATTAATGAATGCTTCTGCCAGGCTGTTCTGGGTATGAACATGGTGTACTAGATGTTCAACTTCAACCCCAACTGACATGCAACAGTCGTTAAAAGTTGTAGATGTGAATTCTTTAGCATTATCCAATCGAATAAATTTGATTGGATAATCAAAGTGGTGAACCCTGAGCTTGATAACCTAAGCCAACAGTTTGGAGAATGCAGCGTTCCTTATGGACAACAAGAACACATGTGACCAACGTGTGAAAGCGTTAACCAAAACCATAAAATATCTAAATGGTCTGCATGGAAGGTGAATCGGTCCATAAATGTCCCCTTGAATATTTTGTAAAAAAATGGGAGGATTCGAATAAATCTTGTCATAATAAGGCTTACTAATAAGCTTTCCTATAGAACATGTTTGACATGCGATTCCTTGAATCACCTAAACTTCGGGTTAGTGGATGCCTGTGTGATGATTTGAGGATACGGTGTATCGCTATTCATCTAGGATGTCCCAAACGATCATGCCAAAGTGTAATTTTGTGCATGGTCCTAGAGGTAGGGCTGGCCACATAGTGGCTTTCGATGGGACGTATGGTCATAGTAGACAGACCACTCGGGATACACTTAATCTTCTCTAGTATACGCTTCTGGCTATATTTGTAGGAAGTTACGCACAGAAATTCAACTCTGTTTTCTACGTGGATTTTAGCGTGGTAATTGTTGTCTCTAATGTCCTTAAAGCTCAACAATGTTCTTCCAGAACGTGGAGAATAAAGTGCCTTATTAATGGTCAAAATTGTAACATTAGACAACATTATACGTGCCTTACCATATCCTTTGATTAGGTTGGATGGACCTAAAAAGGTTGTCAGAGGTACATTCTTTGGTACGAAGTTAGTGAAATAGCTGCATTCACGCAAAACGGTGTGCGTGCTTACACTATCTGCCAAACAACTAACTTCCCCACTAGTCATACCCATAATGAAAATTAATTTGAATTGGTCACATGCATAAAAGTTCTTAAAACAAATATCCATTCAAAATAATTTAAGTATTCAAGGACAAAAATGAATTAAAATTTAATATCCAAAAAACAAATCACCAACAAATAATCCAAACATAACGGAAAATTGTTCAAAGTTAACCAAAAAACATAAGGTAGGTTTGGCCACTACTATGCAATTCGGCCCCATGGTCTTATTTCAACTAAGAAAAATAGTTTATGTCTAAGATTCTAATCTTCCATAGGTGTGGTATCCTTTTGAAAGTCAGAAACCTCCATTTTGGTACTCTTAGTTTGTCCACTTGCATAAAGTTTGATTCAAACTTCTAACGACGAGAATGATTCAGCTACAACCTTCTTGGGAGCTTGGCAAACATGAGACCAATGGTCATTTGAACCACATCGATAACACATGTTCGCATCCATAGTTTTAGGTGCTTTGCCCTTATTCTTGAAGTTTGGGGTCTTGGGAGTAAGGTTAGGGCTTTTTGGGGCTTTATTTCTTCCCTTAGATGGGCCTTGACTCTGTTGACCATGATGGGGTGGTTTCTGGCCGCCCCTACCACACCTCTTTTGGCGTTTTGGGTGTTGGTTAGTGCTATAGTATGCTTCAGGCACATCAGTTGCCCCAGGACGTCGAGCTTGATGATTCTTCATCAATAGTTGATTTTGCTTTTCAACGAGAAGTAAAACAAAGATCAAATCCAAGAACTTAGTGAACTTCTGAGCTCTATATTGTTGTTGTAGGATAATATTAGTAGCAGAGAAGGTCGAATAGGTATTTTCTAAGAGATCTTCTTCGGTTAAAGTTTCGTTACAAAACTTGGGAAGTGATCAGATTCGACAAACTTTAGAATTATATTCATTCATAGACTTAAAGTCTTGGAAGCGCAAATGCTACCAGTCATGTCCTACTTTAGGCAAGAAGATGTCCTTTTGGTAATCAAAACTATCAGCCAATGTGATCTATAGTGCTCGTGGATCCTCCTCAACAAGATACTCAGTTTGCAATGCGCATGAATATGTCTTTGAATGAAGATCATAGTAGTGGCTTTCTCAGCTTCGCTAATAGGGTTGTCTGTCTTATCTTCAAAGGTGGGACGCAAATTCTTTGCAGTGAGGTGGAGCTTCACATCTTGGACCCATTTGAGGTAGTTCCTTCCAGAATCCTCCAAAGCGATGAAGTCAAGTTTGTTCAAATTCAACATGTTCCTATCACAAAATAAAGGACAAGATGTGGTTAGTGTCATGGAGAAAGAAAATCAATCCATTCACATAGGAGTAGAATATAATGTATTGGTTAAAATTCGCATGAAAAGCTTCAAGTTTTCATGGGTGATGTTTTTAAGGAAAACTTCAGGTTTTCAAACAAGGCATGTTTCTAGAAACTTTAGGTTTCGAAATAATTATGAAATTTAGGTTCATATGTTCCTATAGACAATTGCAAATATATACACAGAAAAATGCAACAGGAAAGTATGCAAATAGAACTTTAGGTCTATAATTATAATTGAATTAATTATTTGGACTTTGGGCCAAAATTAAAGTATAGGTGAAAAAATATAAAATCCATTTCGGCCTAAAATAATTAGGCAATTAAACTCGAGGAAAAAAAATTGGACCAAAGCTCATAGGTGGGCTGAGTAAATAGGAGCTGTGCTGCCTAAGCCTAAGAATGGGCAGGGATAGGCTAGGGTGGATTAGGCCCGAAAAGCAGGTGGGCCGCAGGCCCAATAGCAACAAAATCCGTTGCAAAGGAAGCTGGGCCCAAAAAGATGGCTTAGATGGGGGTGTGATCAAGTGTGATGTGACATAGGGGGATACTGTGCATCGGCATTGGGCTGAGTCCAATAGAAACTCAATAGGTGGTTGGATTTGGGTCGGGACAACAAATGGCTGCAACAAGCCCAACGGGCGCTGATGCGAGGCGAGGATCCGAGGCCCACTTGGGCTATGGCCAAAGGTATTTGAGACACCTCAGCGGTGTTGGGTGTCAGAACTAAACCAGGAGAAACACCAGCGTCGTTTTAGGCGATTTTCCTTGGGGGTCACAACACAGCGAAGCTTGTGGGTTCAACTGGTAACCCAAATCGTGGATGAAAACCTAGGTTTCGAAGTCGAGGAGATCTAAGCATGGTGAGGATTTGAAGAATTCGTCGAAGAATTTTGTCGATATTCATTGGATTTCTAAGAAAATTTCATTGTCTCCAACGATGGTGAGGTCCCAAACACGACCGTAGGTCGTGATTTCCTAAGAACGATGGCGGTGAGGCTATGGCTGACTCTAGGCACCATTGGGTGTTAGGGTTCAATGCCAAAAGGCATTTTCTCAGCTAGAGCAAGGGTTTTGCTCCGTCTGAGAATATGCATGTTGGCATCAAACCCTAAAACCCAGTGCCGCCCGCAGTCGGCCATAGCCTTACTGTTGGAAATGTGCCCTAAAACCAATCATATGATGATACTTTATGGACATTTCACATGTTAAACTAATCTAGTTTAATATTAAGGGCAAACATTATTGTTTGAGCCATCTCATATAAATGTTATATGCTTAAACGATAAGTCCAAGGAATATGTGATTGGAAGAATGCGATCTAAAGAAGTTAGATTCATGAGACCATTCTTTCGTTGACACATCCTAAACGTTCCTGATCATAGGATTGTCAATTAGGCATTGACAGTCCGTTAAGATCAGTACGTGCTATGTCTTCTCTCAGGGAGAGTGACTAGTCTCAAGTCATTGGTGTGTGTGACATCAAGACAAGTACGTAGGTGCTCAATAGAGAATGAGTTCACTGAACACGATCAACGAAGAGTTCTCATATTCATGTCATATGAGAACTCATGGTTGGGATAATGCAAATTAGTCTTTTGACCTGAGGCATCACAGTTGTCTTGTGGTTAGGTCCTTAATCTTTGATTATGTCAAAGTCACTCCATCAGGAGGGTGTCCATGGCATCGTTGGGGTTAAGCCACTTAGCCATGGAGGCAAGTGAATGCGCAACAAGGGATCTCTAACCTTCAAACTGTTTGAGGGAGAATACTCTATGATATGATTAAGAATCTTTGGCCAAAGTATGAATGAGATTTAGGAATGTGTTCCAAATCACATTCAAGGTAATCATATAAGCACAAGACTCACATTGGATAGTAGACATGAATAAACTATCAAACCAAACAATGTGGTCAAGAGTATTGTATTAGAGAAAGACCGTATTGCATTTGTAATCCTAAAACTGAATAGGTTCTCCACCTCTTCTGATTAGCTTGGGTAACCATGACATGCTGCTAGGCGTCAACCATGGTTTGTGGAAGCCCTAAAAGTGTATTATCACTAACGGGAGAATTGAAAGTAAGTTTCAATTCACAATCGATTAGAAAGAGTTTTAATCGCCCACTGCCTCGCTAAAAGGAACCTAATGGATCGTTCACCGAGTAAGGTAGAGTTTGAAGAAACAACGGAGATGAGTAAGAATAATTAAATGGTTTAATTGTTTAACTAAGGCTAGGATTAATTAATATGTTAATTAATCAAACGAATAAGTTCGTTAAAGACCTCGGGTTAGTTTTGGGCCGCAAGGCCCAATGGGATTTGAATGTTAAGCCCATTAACTCAAGTTGTATGACAACTTGAATAAACAAAGGGTTTGAAAGCCCAATAAACCCTATAGGCTTGCCATGTTAGAAGAATAGGGCTTTTGGTCCATTAGGTCACTTATTTGAAGGGACTATATAAAGGACTTTATAGCCTAAAATTTACATATGGTAATTTTTGGGGAAAGGATGAGAACACAAGCTCTCCTTTCTCTCTAAAATTTAGGCCACCTTGGAGGGATCATCTAGCAATCAAACTCCTCCAAGGTCACTCATTTCTTCTTCATTATGCCTCGGTGATGAATCATTAGAGGTTCTCAATTTTGGGAACTTGGAGAAACCTTTTCATCCATCCAAATCCATGGATCTAAGATGCAAGGAATGAAGGCCCTCTCTTTGGGTGATTAGCCTTTGCTTATGCAAAGAGGAATCTACAAAGGTATTGATTTCTCAACTCACTTTGTTTTGAGTTGAGTCTTGGTTCACCTATCTACTAGGCTTTGAATTTCATGGGTAAATGTTTTGTTTTAAGTGCATACAAGCATGATTCCGCCTTTAATTGTTAATTGCATGCTATTGATGTTGCTTAAATGAACATGTTTTTCAGAAATCTTCCTTCACTTACCGCCGTTGTTCCTGGGAAATCACAACCTGCAGTCATGTTTAGGACATCACCAGCGTTAGAGATGCTGAAATTTTCTCAGAAATTATATGAATATTGAAGAAATTCTTTGAAAGATTCTTCGAATGCTCACTATTCTCGGATTTCCCCAACGTCAAAACATAGGTTTTTGTCTATGATTTAGGTTACCAGTTGAACCCACAAGCTTCACCGTGCCGTGACCCCCGAGGAAAGTTGCCTGAAGTGACACTGGTGTTTCTCTTAGTTTAGTTTCGACACCCAGCGCCGCTGGGGTGTCTTTGAAGGAAAAATTTTGTCCTAGCTAAGAACATGTGAGAACATTTGAACACATAGGCAAACTATTAACACTTTAAAGTAGGCATGCATTCAAAAACAATTCTAAAACCCATGACTTTCAAAGCCTAGTGAATGGTGAAACACAAGACTCTTTAACAACATTAAAGAGAAGAAAGGTTTTTGAGATTCATTACCCTTGAAGCTCATCCTTGTTTACACAAGGGATTCACCCAAGTGGAGGGCCTTCAAGTCACCTCCTAGCTCCTTGAATCTTCCTTGTGATTTTTCTTCCTTTTGAATCTCCTTTGTTCCTTAAGGATGTGAGGAAAGGAACTCCAAAAGCACCAAGGGTTTGGTACCTCTAAGTCTCCACACCAAAAATGTAGTGTGAAGAGAAGATGGATGACGTAGAGAGACTTTTGATGCTAGTGAAACTCTCCCTAAGTGGCCAGCCTCTATAGAGAAAAAGAGAGAAAGTGTTTCTCTTCTTTGCCTTAAGAAAACCCTAGTGCGAGAATGTCTATAAAGTTGCCTTTATACCTCATCACATGTGAGTGGCAAGCTTGCAATTAAGCCAAGTTTGCATCCACTCACCCTATGGCCGGTTTTGACTTAGTTATTGGGCTAATTTCCATTTAGTCTTAGTTGCCATACAACCTAAACTTATTGAGCCTTGAGGACCAAAAACCCCTTTTGGGCCTCGAAACCTAAAACCAACTTAAAAGCCCAATACGAACCTGCCATAAGATTAATTAACTATTAATTAATCTTGACCATTCTCAATTAAACTATTTAATTGCTTATCCATCTCATTTATTTTTCTTCACTTTCATCCTTACTCGGTGTACGATGCATTATGTTCCAATTAATGAGGCAGTGGGCGATTGTTACTCTTAAAGATTGATTGTGAATTGAAACTACATTTCAATTCTCCATTTGCTAATCTTCAGGGCTTCCACAAACCATGAGTGACACCTAGCAGTATGTCATGGCTACCCAAGCTAAGTAAAAGTGGTTGATAGGAGCATATTCATGCGACTTAAATGGCTTGTTCTCGTGCATTTACGTTATGTTTCTTTAGTTATTTTAGTACTTTAAGCTATTTTCGTGGGTTTGTAGGTCCAAAGGGCTAAAGGAGCAAAAAGATGCATTTTGGAGACTTTTGGAGCACTTTTGGGCTAAGGATGGATAGCCTATGCTTGGAGCCAAAGTGTTGGACGAAATTGAAGACCTAATTGAAGACCAAAGTGTTGGAACCTTGTTCCCTTTAGTTTTAGGACATTTAAACCTCTCCTATATCCTTAGCCGTGCATAACATTCCAACATTCCACTCCTTCATTTCAGCCACACTCCCACATATCATTACTTATCATCACCACTTATCATCACCACTTATCGCTTATCATAAATCATTACTTATCATCACCACTTATCACTTATCATAATCACATATCATACACTTATCATCACCACTTATCACTTATCATAATCACCCATAATCATTCACATAAATCAGCCACATGCATTCACTCTTCATAATTCAACCTAGCTGTCATGTTTCCCCTTTCATCATTCCCTCACATTCTTTAATTCAGCCAACACATGCTTACACATGCATTTTCAGCACCAAAGAATCATTGCACATGCATTTCCCACCCACATGCATCATTTAATCATTCAAACATGCAGCCACATTCACTTTACCTAGCTATCATGTTCCCTCTCCCATCCATTTTATCATTGCACCAACCAATCTAGTTGTCATTACACATGCATTCCCTTCTTTAATCATTCCTAGCTGCCATTCACATGTTCTCCCATCCCTTCTCTCCCTATAAAACCATGCATTGCATTCATTCAAAACATTCATTCCCATTCATACACAATTCATTCACCATTCACGCCAGAAATTCATCCCCTCTCTATAACACATCCATACTTCACCATTCTTCATATTTTCTGCCCAAAAAGAAGCCTTGAGGTCCCCTACATCCATCCCTATCCTAAACACATCATTCTACACCATCCATAACTCCCCATCCCTCCAAACCTATCCTTAGACCTTGTGCTACAACGAAGAGGAGGAGAAGAGTGCCTAAACGTTCATACAATTCAAGTTTGAGTTGTTGGAATGTTTAGGTGTTTCTTTGATTTCAATGTTTAATTTCAATACCCTTTGTTTTGTACGAATGAGGAATGGAAGAGAAGAGGGCCTAAACGTTCATACAATTCAAGTTTGAGTTGTTGGAATGTTTAGGCGTTTCTTTGATTCTCTTTGTTTTGTATCATGAGGAACTAAACCCCCCCTGGTTAGGGGGGATTTGAAATATATGTTTATGCTTGCATTTTGATTTGATTACTTCTAATTGCGTTTCATAAGTTGTGAATTCAATTTGTTTAACTATTTGATTGATAACCTATTTATGTATGTTTATTGAGAGTGCACACTTAATTTTCATGCATGAATATGACGCTAGAATATAAGGGAGTTTCACGTAATAGTTATGAACTTATATTCACAAGTAGTGGAGGTTGCTTATAAACAATCGCGTTAAACGAATTCTTGGCATAAGTTTCATGCAATCATAGTAACGAATGCCTCGTTAACACTTATAATTTTCATAGAGCGTAATGATTCTTGCTTGTATCTCTATTATGCAATCATGTAGGGGACTTGTGGGGAATGTTTTGGGTTGTCGTATGCAATCATCCAATTCAATAACGTTAGGAAGATTTGAAGGTTAATTTAAGCGGACCTAATTAACTTGGGGTGTTGAGAATTCATGGTTTATTGAAATGCAATTGGAAATCTTTTTATTATGCAAGTGTAACATGTGTGGAGATGAACCCCTTAGCTAGCCATCCCAACCATTCAATTCCATCACATTCATCTTTACAATCTGTTTTTAATTAGAATCTGTGCATTTTAGTTAATTTCGTCAAAAACTCAATCCCCCTTTACTTTAGTGTCCAACTTAGTTAGAAAGTGTCTTAGTTTGGGTTTCTAAGTGTTTTGATTCATTTTATTACCTAATTTCGTCCAAAGTAGTCAAAGTGCTCAAAACTGCCCAGAAAGTGTTTTTAAGGCAGTTTTGAGTGTTTTGGGTGCTGTTTGAGTCTTTTGGTTTGTTTTAGTGTTTTAAATGTTTAGTCTTGCATTCTTTGAGTCTAGTTTAGTGTTTTATATTGTGATTTTACGTTTTTGAGTCAGTTTCCAAGTGATTTTGCAATCCCTCCTAATCCCCGGTTAAGAACGATCCCTACTTATACTTATACTACAATTGATAAAAAGAGGGTTTAATTTGTGTGCGTATAATTCTCGCATCAAATTTTGGCGCCGTTGCCGGGGATTAGCAACTTTGCTAATCTCTTGGATTGTTTTATTTTCGTTTGTGTGTATATATTTTTAGTTTTATTTTGTTGATTTTAGAAGCAAGACATGGCACTTGATAGTGCTTCTCTTTTGTCACAGCTTATGGAAGAGTACCAAACGCAAAGAGTTGGTACATTTGATCATAATCAATCAAGGAACGACGTGTTTTCCAATACTTATAATTCGGATTGGAGTGATCATTCAAACTCTATGTGGTGGGAACCTCAACATATTCAACAAGAAGGATATTGGCAACCATATGAGGAGTTCTATACAACACCTATGCAGCCACCACAACCTGCCCAAACAAATTCAAGTGAGTCTTTGTATAATGATACGGTTTGTAAGTTACTCACCAATTTGTCTCAGGGGCAAGAAGATCTAAACAAAGCAAGGCAAAATCAAGACAAAAGGTTGGACTACTTGGAAAAGCAAATTGGGCAGATCGCGGAGTTCGTAGGACAATTTCAAGACCAAGGCAAACTCCTTATTTCAACCATTGCAAATCCGAAGGAAGGATCTGAAACTGCCTTGAGAAGTAGCAAGGAGGTTGGAACGGACCCTCAACCATCAAAATCAAATCACAAGGAAGAGGAATACACCCAACCCACGGCAAGAGTGGAAACACCTTTGCCGGAGGCACCTATTGCTCCTACGCCATCTAATTCAAGTAAGGTTGTTCCAAATTTAATTAGTTCTAACCCCATTCCACCTAATATCCCTATTCCTTGCAGGTTCATGAATTCCAAGAAAGAAGAAAGTGAAAAAGACACCTTGGAAGCCCTTCCAAAGGTGAAAAGTAGGGAATATCATGAATTCATCAAAGAGGACGTTCTTGAGATAAACAACCCCAAAGAAGTTGAATTTTATGACACAAGACGAGGACCAATCCTCACATCAAATCTAACCAAGTGCAAAGTCCCTGAAATGTTCAAAGAATGGGTGTTTATTCTTGAGTTCTTATTGGATCACATAAGTAAGCCACCTCCTCCAATTTCAATTTTCTTTTATACTAACATGTTGTTAATGATTCAGGCATCCAATCTTGAATTTAAACCATTACCGGATCATTTCAAGTATCACCATCCATTCAAAGATCAATTCCATGCCGTTTGATTCAAAAAGAAAAAAAAAAAAAAAAAAAAAAAAAAAAAAAAGATACTAAACATGGAGAAAGATGGAGCCTTCACAAAGGATGTTTACGTGAAGCCCCACTACGAGGCGTCGGAGCAGAAGGCATCGGAGCGGAAGGCATCGGAGCGGAAGGCATCGGAGCGGAAGGCATCGGAGTGGGAGGCATCGGAGCTAGAGCATTCCAGGCCTCAATACTGGGTGGAACGCTAGATGACCCAGGAAAAAGGTGCCTCTGGAAGAAAGACGCAAGCCTTTGACGGTTAATTTGAACGCGACCTTGAGATTCTTGCAGCTCATCAAGCTTCCTCTTCATGCCCGACGAATAGTTATTTGCAAGCACATGCAAACTTCTATTCTCGTACTTAAGCTGTTTGATCTCCTGCTTAAGATTTTCCACCTCTGCCATCAATGATTCCACTTGACGGGACCGAGCAAGCAGGCGTTGGCCCATGTTGGACACAGAGCTCGCACACTGAACACTAAGTACGAGGGATTCTTGAACGGCCAACTCATCGGACCGTCCTGAAAGCAGCTGACTATCTTTGGGAGTGAGGAGGTTCCTAGCTACTATTGTAGCTGTTGTGGCATCCTGCATCACGGAGTCTTCACCTGTAAGAGGACCGTTAGAAGATAAGAAAGAAGGGTGCCATACGTTACCTTGACGCGGCGCGCCCGTATCACTGCTGAGACTCAATTCTAAGCTAAGGTTCGATGGGTTTGCCATTTTTCAAAGGTGTTCAAGAGAAGGGGTGGATGGAGTTAAATTTCAAAGGGCCGGAGACAATTTTCAAAAATGGGCAGTCTTCAGAGTGTGTATGTTTGAGGTGATCGGTAGCTCTATAAAAAGCCAAGGCGACGCGTCCACCAATTCAAAAAGCCGGAATTTCCTGCGCAAAGTTCGGCGACGATCTCTCGGCTTTTCAGAAAACGCGTTCACTTTGTCAAAAGATCTCTGACAAAGTGAAAACACGCGGAGGCCATCATCGCAACTACACATCTTTAGCCGACAAACGCAAAGTTCGACGACGCTTTCTCTACTTTTCAGAAAACGCATGCAGCTTTGTCAAAAGAGCCGCATCCGCACTACTACGTATCGTTCAGAAAGCGAAGGGGCGTCGCTCAGAAATCGAAGGGGCGCCTGCTCAGAAATCGAAGAGGCGTCGTTCAGAAATCGAAGAGGTGTCACTATTTCAAAAAGCCGGATTTGCGGGATCAAAACGTTGTCGACAAGGGTAAAAGAACAATACCACCACTTGCTATTGGGAAATCCCTATATATGTCGACCTTCATCTTTTATGGCAAGGCAAACCTGAAGAAAATGCCCAACTCTTCCTCACTTTTGAGGGCGCACTCCCAACAAAGCCTTTCGAAATACTCAATTCTTTCTTCTTCCCCAAAGATGATACCAGATGCCTGGAGTACAGATGACCCAGGAAGAAACAGCACAACAAATACATGTGCTGATTCATTCACCGCTTCTTCAAAAGCAAAGGTATCTCATATCATCAAGGTCAAAAGCAAAAGTATCTCATATCATGCTCTTTCCCTGTCTTTTCCTTTGTCTTTGTTATTACTCGCATAACAAAGTAAAAGAAGCAATCAGCCGGCACTTGGAGTCAGTCTTCCGACGGCCGGGAATCCCTTTCCTGATTGCTTACCTAGCGTTGCTCTCGAGTAGTCATCTTCAACGGTTGATACACTTCCAGAGAAGGGACCACTTCTGCAAAGGGGAGCAAGTAAGGCAAGTGAAAATGACACATTGAAGCATGTGGAGACAAGCAACAACTGCATATGCTGAGCTATCCTCTAACCCTCTTCAATACGAATTGGAGAGATTGAACAAAGAAACAGATAAAAGGAGGAAGCTCAGACCTTCGGGGGAAACCAAAGGAAGCCTGCTGCCCAGTTCAAGAGTAGCACAAAGGAAAATCAACGATGGGAGTAGCGCAGTTCAAGAGTAAGCCTGTGGAATCACAAAGATCCAAGCCTCAATGCAATTACCAAGGAGAAGATGGAATTTACACTCTATAACCAGATTTGCGTCTCTAAACTCTTCTCTTTGTTAACTACATTCTGCCATGTTTAGTATGTTTAGTTGCTGTTTGTGTGTTTACTTATGTTTTATGTAAATCTATGCTTAAAACATTGAGGACAATGTGTGATTTAAGTGTGGGGGGGGGGGGGGTAACTAAGTATATTTGATGCAAATTCGTGGGATTTTATCACCCATAACTTCAAATGTTGTTCCTTGCTGTTTTAAGGTGTTTTTAAGATGTTTTAGAGTGTTTTAGTATGTTTTGTTTTATAACTCCGAAAATCACATAAAAATTTGAAAAACATGTTTTGAAAAGCCTAAAAAGAGTGTTTTGAGTCGTTTTTGTGTGTTTGTGTCTTAGGATACCTTCCAACACAATGATAAGGATTTGGTTTGTAATTGCATGACTGTTAAAAAGAGTTATAAACATAGAGAAAAGTTTGATTTACTCTTGGTATATGCTTGGTTATGGTTATAATGTATGACTTCACATGCAATCATAAAAGAAAAATTCGTTTTTGTAACATGCTTGAAGGAAGGAACTCAAACAAACGCTACAACCCTGTGAGACTCGAGCCATTACCTTCTTTGGAGAGTTATAATCTATGATTCTCTGTTTTCTAAAGTTGTTGCATGATCTCATTATTCCTTGCTTGGTTGCTACTTAGAATGCAATTATATCATGATAGAACTAAATGCTAGAACTTATATCCGTTTCATTCAAAGCATGACATTGAATTGCATAACATATATCAAGATGAAGTTGTGTAACCACCACCATAGCCAAATAGCCTTACTTCCCATATTTCGTATATGTTGTAAGTTTTAACCCCGTTGAGCCTTGTTTAGCCTTTATTCTTTGTTTACCCACATTTTCCTCACCTAGCCTAGAGTAGGACTTTCCTATACCCTTGTTCTTAAAGTATAGTGAGCATGACTTAAATGAATTCCTTTTGAGTTACATTATGCAAGAAAATGAGTGTGGGGGAGTAAAAGTTTGTTCTTACGTTTATATGTATGTTTTGAGATTCAAAAAAAAAAAAAGAAAAGAAGAAGAAAAGAAAAAAAAAAAAAAAAAAAGAGTGAAAATAAGTAAGAATGAACTCACGAGCGTTGATGGTTGAAGAAAGGGTCCAAAAAGTTGAATATGGCCCTAAGTTTTGTGTGACTTTCCCTTGGGTGTTCAAAGTTGACTTCTGCGTTCTTAAGGGAATTCTAAGTGCCTAATTCAATACTTTGCTCACTATTGCTTTAAGAATGTTTGTTTATCCTTCACCTTTCATTGTTAGCCAATACCCTAGCCCCGTTACAACTCTTTGACTTCTATCTTGAGTGTTATATGTTTCAAAATGTGGAGTTTGGAATTGATATGAGCTTATGGAATCACTGGTTCTCATTCTAAGTAGTAGCATTCCATTCATGAGATCATATTCATGTCATTATCGTAAATCCAGAAAATGCTTTCTTTGTTATAACATATGTGAGGTACTAGTCTTTCATGTTTACATCAATCTCTCACATATAACTAGTGTAGGGTGTGCAGTCAGAAAATCTGTGTGAAAATAGAGTGCATTCTAGTAAGGAATTGAGGAAATTCTCTAAGGCATGTTACTACATTCAAATCATGGTTTTAAATGCTTAATTGTGAACTAGTATGTGGTGACTATGATTAAAAATGTACTTAAGTGTAAAGATGGCTAAAATCTGTGGGAATAATGATTTTTAACTTGTCATGTACATTGGAAATCCCTGAGACGATTGTTGGAAGGTTTAGGTTGTGTTTTTCTTGTTCAGTGTCGTTTTGTTTTTGGTTTCTTTTGTTTTGTTTTGCTTGAGGACTAGCAAAAACTAAGTGTGGGGGTATTTGATAGGAGCATATTCATGCGACTTAAATGGCTTGTTCTCGTGCATTTACGTTATGTTTCTTTAGTTATTTTAGTACTTTAAGCTATTTTCGTGGGTTTGTAGGTCCAAAGGGCTAAAGGAGCAAAAAGATGCATTTTGGAGACTTTTGGAGCACTTTTGGGCTAAGGATGGATAGCCTATGCTTGGAGCCAAAGTGTTGGACGAAATTGAAGACCTAATTGAAGACCAAAGTGTTGGAACCTTGTTCCCTTTAGTTTTAGGACATTTAAACCTCTCCTATATCCTTAGCCGTGCATAACATTCCAACATTCCACTCCTTCATTTCAGCCACACTCCCACATATCATTACTTATCATCACCACTTATCGCTTATCATAAATCATTACTTATCATCACCACTTATCACTTATCATAATCACATATCATACACTTATCATCACCACTTATCACTTATCATAATCACCCATAATCATTCACATAAATCAGCCACATGCATTCACTCTTCATAATTCAACCTAGCTGTCATGTTTCCCCTTTCATCATTCCCTCACATTCTTTAATTCAGCCAACACATGCTTACACATGCATTTTCAGCACCAAAGAATCATTGCACATGCATTTCCAACCCACATGCATCATTTAATCATTCAAACATGCAGCCACATTCACTTTACCTAGCTGTCATGTTCCCTCTCCCATCCATTTCATCATTGCACCAACCAATCTAGTTGTCATTACACATGCATTCCCTTCTTTAATCATTCCTAGCTGCCATTCACATGTTCTCCCATCCCTTCTCTCCCTATAAAACCATGCATTGCATTCATTCAAAACATTCATTCCCATTCATACACAATTCATTCACCATTCACGCCAGAAATTCATCCCCTCTCTATAACACATCCATACTTCACCATTCTTCATATTTTCTGCCCAAAAGGAAGCCTTGAGGTCCCCTACATCCATCCCTATCCTAAACACATCATTCTACACCATCCATAACTCCCCATCCCTCTAAACCTATCCTTAGACCTTGTGCTACAACGAAGAGGAGGAGAAGAGTGCCTAAACGTTCATACAATTCAAGTTTGAGTTGTTGGAATGTTTAGGTGTTTCTTTGATTTCAATGTTTAATTTCAATACCCTTTGTTTTGTACGAATGAGGAATGGAAGAGAAGAGGGCCTAAACGTTCATACAATTCAAGTTTGAGTTGTTGGAATGTTTAGGCGTTTCTTTGATTCTCTTTGTTTTGTATCATGAGGAACTAAACCCCCCTGGTTAGGGGGGGATTTGAAATATATGTTTATGCTTGCATTTTGATTTGATTACTTCTAATTGCGTTTCATAAGTTGTGAATTCAATTTGTTTAACTATTTGATTGATAACCTATTTATGTATGTTTATTGAGAGTGCACACTTAATTTTCATGCATGAATATGACGCTAGAATATAAGGGAGTTTCACGTAATAGTTATGAACTTATATTCACAAGTAGTGGAGGTTGCTTATAAACAATCGCGTTAAACGAATTCTTGGCATAAGTTTCATGCAATCATAGTAACGAATGCCTCGTTAACACTTATAATTTTCATAGAGCGTAATGATTCTTGCTTGTATCTCTATTATGCAATCATGTAGGGGACTTGTGGGGAATGTTTTGGGTTGTCGTATGCAATCATCCAATTCAATAACGTTAGGAAGATTTGAAGGTTAATTTAAGCGGACCTAATTAACTTGGGGTGTTGAGAATTCATGGTTTATTGAAATGCAATTGGAAATCTTTTTATTATGCAAGTGTAACATGTGTGGAGATGAACCCCTTAGCTAGCCATCCCAACCATTCAATTCCATCACATTCATCTTTACAATCTGTTTTTAATTAGAATCTGTGCATTTTAGTTAATTTCGTCAAAAACTCAATCCCCCTTTACTTTAGTGTCCAACTTAGTTAGAAAGTGTCTTAGTTTGGGTTTCTAAGTGTTTTGATTCATTTTATTACCCAATTTCGTCCAAAGTAGTCAAAGTGCTTAAAACTGCCCAGAAAGTGTTTTTAAGGCAGTTTTGAGTGTTTTGGGTGCTGTTTGAGTCTTTTGGTTTGTTTTAGTGTTTTAAATGTTTAGTCTTGCATTCTTTGAGTCTAGTTTAGTGTTTTATATTGTGATTTTACGTTTTTGAGTCAGTTTCCAAGTGATTTTGCAATCCCTCCTAATCCCCGGTTAAGAACGATCCCTACTTATACTTATACTACAATTGATAAAAAGAGGGTTTAATTTGTGTGCGTATAATTCTCGCATCAGTGGTTAGAGAACCTATCCAATTACAATTACAATACAATACGGTCATTCTCTAATACAATACTCTTAATCACATTGTTTGAGTGATAGTTTGTTTCATGTCTACTATCCAATGTGATACTTCTCTATACGATTCATTTGAATATGATTTGGACAAACTTCCTAAGTCATATTCATATGCTTTGGCCAAAGACTCCCGAATCATATCTCAGAGTATTCTCCCTCCACCATGGAAGGTTAGAGATCCCTTGTTGTGCATGTTGGAAATGTGCCCTAAAACTAATCATATGATGATACTTTACGGACATTTCAAAATAATGTAGTTTAAATGTAAAGGGCAAAGATTATTGTTTGAGCCGTCTCATATAAATGTTATATGCTTAAATGATAAGTCCAAGGAATATGTGATTGGAAGAATGCGATCTAAAGAAGTTAGATTCATGAGACCATTCTTTCGTTGACACATCCTAAACGTTCCTGATCATAGGATTGTCAATTGGGCATTGACAGTCCGTTAAGATCAGTACGTGCTATGTCTTCTCTCAGGGAGAGTGACTAGCCTCGAGTCATTGGTGTGTGTGACATCAAGACAAGTACGTAGGTGCTCAATAGAGAATGAGTTCACTGAACACGATCAACGAAAAGTTCTCATATTCATGTCACATGAGAACTCATGGTTGGGATAATGCAAATTAGTCTTTTGACCTGAGGCATCACAGTTGTCTTGTGGTTAGGTCCTTAATCTTTGATTATGTCAAAGTCACTCCATCAGGAGGGTGTCCATGGCATCGTTGGGGTTAAGCCACTTAGCCATGGAGGCAAGTGAATGCGCAACAAGGGATCTCTAACCTTCAAACTGTTTGAGGGAGAATACTCTATGATATGATTAAGAATCTTTGGCCAAAGTATGAATGAGATTTAGGAATGTGTTCCAAATCACATTCAAGGTAATCATATGAGCACAAGACTCACATTGGATAGTAGACATGAATAAACTATCAAACCAAACAATGTGGTCAAGAGTATTGTATTAGAGAAAGACCGTATTGCATTTGTAATCCTAAAACTGAATAGGTTCTCCACCTCTTCTGATTAGCTTGGGTAACCATGACATGCTGCTAGGCGTCAACCATGGTTTGTGGAAGCCCTAAAAGTGTATTATCACTAACGGGAGAATTGAAAGTAAGTTTCAATTCACAATCGATTTGAAAGAGTTTGAATCGCCCACTGCCTCGCTAAAAGGAACCTAATGGATCGTACACCGTGTAAGGTAGAGATTGAAGATTCAACGGAGATGAGTAAGAATAATTAAATGGTTTAATTATTTATGGCAAGGATTAATTAATATGATTATTAATCAAACGAATAAGTTCGTTAAAAGACCTCGGGATAGTTTTGGACCTTAAGGCCCAATGGGCTTCGAACGTCAAGTCCATTGACTTAAGTTGTGTGACAACTTAATGAATAATGATTCACAAAGGCCCAAATAGCCCAATGAATACCCTAAGGCCGGCCATTTACAGAAAGAGTGGGTTTTGACTTATTTACAAGTTTGCCACTCAAATGAATTAAGGTATAAGTGTGACTTAATAGCCAAAATTCATTAAGGGTTGTTTTTGGGGAAATTGGAGAAACACAAACTCTCCTTTCTCTCTAGAAATGGCCAGCCACCCTTGAGGAAAACATCTAGCAATCTTACTTCCTCAAGGTCACTCATTTCTTCTCCAATCTTACCTTGGTGTGGAGACTTAGAGGTTCTCAATTTTGGGAACTTGGAGAAACCTTTTCATCCATCCAAATCCATGGATCTAAGATGCAAGGAATGAAGGCTCTCTCTTTGGGTGATTAGCCTTTGCTTATGCAAAGAGGAATCTACAAAGGTATTGATTTCTCAACTCACTTTGTTTTGAGTTGAGTCTTGGTTCACCTATCTACTAGGCTTTGAAGTTCATGGGTTAAGTTTTGTTTTTGAGTGCATATAAACATGATTCCGCCTTTTAATTGTTAATTGCATGTTGTTGATGTTGCTCAAATGAACTTGTTTTTCACAAATCTTCCTTCAGTGCATTCATATGTCTACATGACTATATACCTTGACCCCAACAATGCTGTGGACACTCTTGATGGAATGCCTTTGACATGATCAAAGATCAAGGACCTAACCATTAGACATCTATGATGCCTCAGATCAAAGGACTACTTTGCATATTGCAACTTACGAGTTCTTACATGACATGTACGTTCAAACTCTCTTTTGATCGTTGTTCAGTGTACTCGATTACCTTTTAAGCACCTATGTGTTTGTTTCAGTGTCCAACTCTAAATGACTTGAGACTAGTCATACTCACGCTTGAGTTAACATAACACATACTAACCTTAGTGGATTGTTAATGCCCAATTGGCAATCCTATGGCTAGGAACGTTTTAGGAATGAACATAAGAGAAAGGTCTTGTTAATCTAACTTACTTAGATCACTTCTCTCTTAGATTAAATACATTCCTTAGATTCCCTTATTGCTTAAACATATAATACAATAAATAATGATTAACAATAAGCTTTACCCTTTATTAAACATATAATAGTTTGACACAATAAGTATTCCAAAAGTTATTACATCAAATGAGTCGCGTTGTGGGCATACTTCCAACAGTCTCAAATCTTCGGGTCGCATCAGCATCCGTTGGTTCAAAGGATTCATACCCCCGTAAGAGGAAACCCACGACACAGGCTTCTGAAGAGCCTATTGTGAATCCGATTATCGCTTACTCATTCTATTCAACTCATGAGGAAATTTTAGATTATGGAAGTGTCCTTAAAGAGATGAATTTTCCTCCCAAGAATCATGAGATTTCGGTCTATTATGTTAGCTTAGATGATGTATGGTGCAGAAATGAGATGATCATCGATGATGCATTAGCATATGCAGTAGCTACTGAGATCATGTTGACCGATGACATTGAACCTCGTTCCGTTGATGAATGTCGATGTAGAACCGATTGGTCAAAATGGAAACAAGCAATCCAAGTTGAACTCGATTCGTTTGCGAAACGTAAAGTGTTTGGACCTGTAGCTCCTACTCCTCCATATGTGAAGCTCGTTGGCTACAAATGGGTTTTCGTTTGGAAGCGTACTGAGAATAACAAAATTGTGCGTTACAAAGCTCGTCTTGTTGCACAAGGCTTTTCACAACAACCCAGGATTGACTATGACGAAACTTATTCACCCGTTATGGATGTGATTACTTTTTGCTACCTTATCAAGTTAGTAGTTTCCGAAAAACTAAGTATACAGCTAATGTATGTAGTAACTGTGTATCTCTATGGGGATTTTGATACAGAAATTTATATGAAAGTTCCCGAAGGACTTACATTGACTGGATCAAATATTTCCAAACCCTGGAACATGCTCTTAATTCGGCTGAGGCGTTCACTCTATAGTTTGAAGCAATCCGGAAGAACGTGGTATAAACGTTTGAGTGCGTAATTGTCTAGTCAGGGATATGTGAACAATAAACTATGCCCTTGTGTGTTCGTTAAGAAGCCACATTCTGGTTTTGCGATAGTTGAATTATATGTCGATGACATGAACCTTATTTGAAATCCTGAAGAGTTCACGAGAATTGCTGCTCACCTGAAGTTAGAATGTGAGATGAAAGATCTAAGAAAGACTCGATACGGTCTAGGTCTCGAGATAGAGCATTATTCGGATGAAATCTTAGTACAAAAATGAACTACACCTAGAAGATGTTACGTCGCTTTAATGAGGATAAAGCGAAGCTTTTGAGTACTCTTATGGTCGTTTGATCGCTAGATGCAAAACAAGATCCTTTCGTCCGAAGGAGGATGATAAAGAGATTTTAGAGCTTGAAGTTCCTTATCTAAGTACGATAGGCACTTTATTGTACTTAGCTTAATGCACTAGACCCAACATCTCCTCTGCTATTAATCTTTTAGCAAGATACAGTAATGCACTAACATGTAGACATTGGATTGGTGTTAAAGACATCTTCTGTTACCTTAAGGGTACTACGGATTTAAGCTTGTTTTATCCTTATAGATCCTCAAGTGATGCCGCACCCCTTGCTTCTCGAGTTGATTCTCGCCTTTTTGGTTATGCCGACGCATGATACTTATCTAATTTGCACAAGGCGTGTTCTCAAATAGGTTATGTCTTTACCATTGGAGGCACCGCAAACTCTTGGAGGTCAACTAAATAGACCTTAGTTGCCATTTCATCCAACTATGCTAAAATTCTCGCCTTACATAAAGCAACTGGGGAATGCTTTTGGTTGAGAGCAGTTGTGGGCCATATTTGAAGCTCCTGTGATCTTTACCTCATTGTGGATGTTCCAACGATGATCTATGAAAACAATACAGCATGCATTGAACAGCTCAAGAAGGGTTACATCAAAAGAGACAACACCAAGCACATTGCACTGAAGTTCTTCTTCTCACATCAACAATAAGAGCATCAAAAGATTAAAGTCAAGCAAATTCGTTCACAAGGCAATCTAGCCGACCTCTTCACCAAATCATTACTGAAGGCGACATTTCAGAAGCTGGTTCAAGGAATTGGTATGCGTAAACTTTTTGAGTTGTAACATTGCTAGTTCTTTTTGGAATTATGTCGAACTCAGGGGGAGTATCGTGAAATATACTTTCTTGATCTTAATGTACTCTTTTTCCCTATGATTAGGAACATTTTTCCCATTCGGTTTTTGCTACCTAACTAGGTTTTAACGAGGCACCCACCTTGGGTTGATCATAACCCTGATGGCGTCCGGTAGACGTTTTTTTGAATTTGCATTTTTGACACTTTTTCCTTAGACTATGGATTTTGTCCCTACTCAGATATTTGCCATAGGATTTTTTAGTGAGACTTACTTCTTTATGTAAGTTCCTACCTTAATGAGAATATTGTTGTTCCCAGAATTAGTGCCGACTAGTCCACTTCCTCAACTTTTGCATGATGCTAAATCTACCTTGAGTATTTACACACTCAAGGGGGAGTGTTATGAACTTTCCTAGGTTAAATGTGATTGTATAAATCCTAGATTAGATTTGATTCTCGTTATTCTTTCCTATATGGACTTGTATTCTTTCCTATATGGACTTGTACTCCTTGGGGATGAAGGATTTCTTCTCCCTCTTATTACTATAAATAAAGGCACTGTGTAGGGTGATAACATATCATTAACACACACATTCCCCTAGGATTCTACAAACACATCTCTCCTTTCTCTCTTCCTTTGCCACCGGCCTCCTTCCCCTTGGCAGATAAAATAGGTTACAACAAGAATGTGTTTGTTGATAATTGAATTCTTAGTTAAGTATTGATAACGTGCTTATTTTTTATTAGTGACAAATAATTTAGTTTAAAATTTTGTTCTTTATAACATTACCCGTATATATAGAGAGAGTAGTTTTACAACTCGGACAAGGGGACCTGAAATTTAGTAATTTACACAAAAATTTGCATACATTTATAACTTTCAGCTAAAATATTATATTTTTTGTTTAAGTACTAATAAAAAAAGTCAATCAAAAGAATTATATAAATTTCATATAATTCAAAATAATTACATGATCGCAACTTAGCCTTACATTTTATTATCGATCAACTTTTTTTTGACCCGTCGATTAAAATTTCCAACGATTAGACTATTAAATTTCTCGATCGCAAGGTCACTGCTCAATAATGACTTTTGAAAAAACATGTTACGTTATGTCTTTTCTTGTATGTTTTCTAATTTTATTATGTATACATGTAAAAATAAATAAATTATGTAACAACCCATCCCTAATTTTACGATTTTAGTAATTTTAAAAGAGTGCATGAAGAAAATGCCCCTAGAGGCGACATTGTTGACTTTTGTTGACTATCATTTTGTGACGCGTATGAGCTATTATTTTATCATATTCCCGAAGTACTCGATGGTATGAACGTGCGGGCTCTTGCAGATTCAAATTTGAGCTACGATGTAGATATTACAGAACTACGAACGTGAATGGCATTTTGGTAAATTGATAGGAGCATATTTATGCTACTTAGTTAGCTTGTTTTCTTGCATTTACATAGCTAATTTCTACTTATTAGAGTGTTTTAAGCTATTTTCGTGTGTTTTCAGGTTCAAATGACAAAGTTGGCAAGAAAGTGCAATTTGGAGCAATTTAAAGCAATTTTGGGCTTGGAATGGATAGCACATGCATGGAGCAAGGTGGATAGACATTTTTGAAGATTAAAAGAGGCTAGGAATGTGCTAAAGAGTTGAAGAAATTAATTCAAGACTTGGAAGATAAGGAATCAGCTAAGAAGAAGGAAATATTATCCAAACAACCTTATCTTATCCAAACATTATCCAAAATCTTATCTTATCTTATCCTAACCTTATCCTAATCTACCTTAATTCCAGCTACAAGGAGGACATCCAAATAATATTAGTATACCTACAAATCAGGTTTCTAGAAGCCAAAACCCTATCCTTAAATCTATGCCGCACCACCCCTTCTAGAAGTTCTAGAACCTACTGCAAGGATCATTCCTTGTCCTCCCTGGAATCTGATTGAAAGTGTCCTTGTTCTTTGTTGATTTGGAGTCCTAATACCCCTCTTTCTCAGCCTTGCCGTGCCTTCCCTTCTCCCTATAAATACATAGTGCCACATCTTTCATTCACCACCCATTTCTCACCACAATTCACACCACACATCCATCATACACAAAAATCTCTCATTGTGCTGCAACTTTGCTAGGAGAAAGGATAGGAGACCCTTGGAGTTGTGCCCTGCCATTCAAGCTTAAAGTACTGGAACGTTCTTAGGTGTATTCTATCTTTTGCTTTCAATGTTTAATTTAAGTTACTTTGTTTAAGTGTGACCATGAGGAACTAAACTCGTTTTAGCTAGAGGTGGATTCAAAGCCATGAACATATATGTGATATGAATTGATTTCCTTTAGTTATTGTTTCGTAAAACATGAATGTGATTTAATTATTTGTTTGATGGATAACTTATTCTTGCATGTTGACTAAGGATGCATACTTAGTTTGCATGCATGAATTTGATGCTAAAATATAAGGGAATTTCACATAATCGTTATGAACTTATATTTATAAGTAGTGGAAGTCACTAGTCATGATTGTGTTAAGTAAATCCATGGCAGGAGTATCATGTAGTTCATAAGGATTTGGTTTCTAATTGCATGACTGTTAAAAAGAGTTATAAACATGGAGAAAAGTTTGATTTACTCTTGGTATATGCTTGGTTATGGTTATAATGTATGACTTCACATGCAATCATAAAAGAAAAAAATTAGTTATGTAACATGCTTGAAGGAAGGAACTCAAACAAACGCTACAACCCTGAGAGACTTGAGCCTATAACGTTCTTTGGAGAGTATAATCTGTGATTTCTTGTTTTCCAAAGTTGTTGCATGATCTCATTATTCTTTGCTTGGTTACTACTTAGAAGGCGTTTCATCATATAGTTCCAAATGCTAGAACTCATGCCCATTTCATTCAAAGCATGTTATTGATTTGCATAACATATATCAAGATGAAGTTGTGTAGTTGCCACCATAGCCAAATAGCCTCACTTCCCATATTTCGTATATGTTGTAAGTTTTACCCCCGTTGAGCCATGTTAGCCCATGTTCTTTGTTAACCCACTTTATCCTCACCTAACCTAGAATATGACCGTCCTTACCCTTGTTCTTGAAGCATAGTAAGCAATGAATTCCTTTTGATTAAGGTATTGCAGAAAATAAGTGTGGGGGAAAGAGTGTTTATGTGAGTTGATGTGCCATAGGCACGGCCAAAAAGAAAGAAAGAAAAAAAAAAAAAAAAAAAAAAAAAAAAAAAAAAAAAAAAAAAAAAAAAAGAAGAGTTGAAAAGTATTGTTGGTTGAAGTAAGGGCCCAAAACAATAAATTAGGCCCTAAGAGTTGTTGAATCTCCCCCTTATGTCTAAAAGTTGATTTATGCATGCCAAGTGAATTCTAAGCCTTAATTTCATTACTTTGCTTGCTATTGTTTAAAGAACTTTTGTTTATCCCTACCTTTCCTTGTGAGCCAATATCCCAAGCCCCGTTACAACCCTTGACTTCTATCTTGAGTGTTGTGCATTTCAATTGTGGAGTTTGAATTTGGTATGAGCATATGGTGTCACTGGTTCTCGCGTCTAAGTAGTAGCATTCCATTCATGAGATCATATCTAAACATGCTTATTAACTCCAGAAATTGCGTTCTTTGTGATACATATATGTGAGTGTTCGTTTTCATGTTTACATCAATCTTCTCACATATGACTAGATTAGGGTGTGTAGTTAGAAAATCTGAGTGAAAATCGAGTGCATATCTTGTAAGGAATTGAGCAAATTCTCTAAGGCATGTTACTACATTCAAAACATGGTTTTAAATGCTTAATTGTGAAATAGTATGTGGTGACTATGATTAAGAATGTACTTAAGTGTGAAGATGACTAAAATCTGTGGGAATGATGATTTTTAACATGTCATGTGCATTGGAAATCCCTAAGACGGTTGTTGGAAGGTTTAGGTTGTGTTTTACTTGTTTAGTGTCGTTTTGTTTGTTTGTTATTATTTTGTTTTGCTCGAGGACTAGCAAAAACCAAGTGTGGGGGAATTTGATAGGAGCATATTTAGGCGACTTACTTAGCTTGTTTTCGTGCATCTATGTTGTTAATTCATAGTTGTTTTAGTAGTTTAAGCCATTTTCGTGTGTTTTTAGGTTCATATGGCTAAGGAAGCAAAAAGATGCATTTTGGAGCAAAATTGGGCTTGGAATGGATAACATATTTTTGGAGCCAAAGTGTTGGACGAATTTGAAAGCCTTGTATGCACTTTGGACATAAAACAAAGGGCCTAGCCCAATCAAACAATCCTTTGAGCCATGCAAAACCTCTAGCCCAATCAACAAGCCTTAGCCACATGCACTCACATGCATTCACATGCATTTCCACCTTCCTACTTCATCATTTCACCACATTCTCCCTCTTCAACTCACATGCACCCAAACAAAGCCAACCTAGCTAACCCTACATGCATTATTTATTCACTCTTCATCATTGCATTCATCACCAAAGAACTCCCCATCATTGCCATGCATTCCCCCTAATTCCATCCATCTTCCACACCTTTCCAACCTAGCCACATCCTTTAATCATCCCCCCTTTAAGTTATGATTTTATTTCCTAACCCTACATGCATTATTTATTAACTTTTCATCATGCATCCACATTCATTCCAACACAAAACACACACATGCACTTATTCTTTCATCATTGCACCACCAATTCACCCACATGCATTTCCAACCATTCACACCCCTTTAATCATTCTCCTAGCTATCATTCACATGCTCTCCCATCCATTCTCTCCCTATATGTTCCCTCCACTACTCCTATAAATACCCTTGCATTCATTCATTCATATATCATCTCATTCACAACACAACAACACACCACAAACACTTCCTAGCCGTGAGTTCTCTCCCTTAGAATCCAAAAACCATCTTCCATTTCCACCAATCCTCATCCATTTCCATAATTCCCCAACACTTCCATCCCCCCAACCAACCTATCCTTAAACCTTGTGCTACAACAACGAGGAAGAGAAGAGTGCCTAAACGTTCATACAATTCAAGTTTTGAGTTGTTGGAATGTTTAGGTGTTTCTTTGATTTCAAAGTTTCATTTTAATTCTCTTTGTTTTGTACGTATGAGAAATGGAAGAAAAGAGTGCTTAAACGTTCATACAATTCAAAGTTTTGAGTTGTTGGAATGTTTAGGTGTTTCTTTGATTTCAAAGTTATGAGGAACTAAACCCCCTTTAGCTAGGGGGTAATTCGAAACTATGTTTATGTTTGTAATATGATTTGATTACTTTTAATTATGTTTCATAAGTTGTGAATTCAATTTGTTTAACTGTTTGATTGATAACCTATTTATGTATGTTTATTAAGAATGAACGCTTAATTTTCATGCATGAATTTGACGCTAGAATATAAGTGAGTTTCACGTAATAGTTATGAACTTATATTCACAAGTAGTGGAGGTTGCTTATAAACAATCGTGTTAAACATATTCTTGGCATAAGTTTCATGCAATCATAGTAACGAATGCCTCGTCAACACTTATAGTTTTCATGATGCTTAATGATTCTTGCTTGTATCTCTATTATGCAATTCATGTAGGGAACTTGTGAGGAATGCTTTGGATTGTCGTATGCAATCATCCAATTCATTAACTTAAGGAAAACTTGACGGTTAATTTAAGCGGACCTAATTAACCCGGGGCGTTGAGAATTCATGGTTTATTGAAAAGCAATTAGACATCGTTTTGTATGCAAGTATAACATATGTGGAGATGAACCCCTTAGCTAGCTTCCCATCCATTCATTTCCATCAAATCCATATTTACAATTTGTTTTGTTTCCAAGTTTCCATTTTAGTTTAAAGTCGTCCAAATCCAATCCCCCTTTACTTTATTGTTCAATTTAGTTAGAAATCAATTTAGTTTGTGTTTTTAAAGCATTTTGAGTCTTTTGGTTTGTCTTAGTGTTTTAACGTTTAGTTTCACATTCTTTGAGTCTAGTTTAGTGTTTTATCTTGTTTTTACGTTTTTGAAGTCAAATCCAAGTGGTTAACAATCCCTCCTAATCCCCGGTCCAGAACGATCCCTACTTACATCCATACGACAATTGTCAAAAAGAGGGTTTAATTTGTGCGCGTATAATTCTCGCATCAAATTTTGGCGCCATTGCCGGGGATTAGCAACTTTGCTAATCCCTTGTCTTTATCTTTATTTTTATTTGTTATTTTTTTTGTTTTTCGTGCATTCTTATTTTAGATTCTTAGTTTGTTTGTTTTCTTGTTTTTCAGGTACTGTGTATGACTTGTAGCTCTCGGCCTATTATAGAGAACATCTCCGACTTTGACGGTGATTTTGAACGCACTTTGAGGAGAACGAGGAGTCAACAAGAGCCACCACAACCTCCACCACAACCTGGGCTTGAAGAAGACGAAGTAGGTGTAGAAGAAAAGCCCACGGATCAGATTTTTGAAGAAGAACAAGCCATGGCAGCAGATAATAGAACCATCAAGGAGCTTTCGGCCTCGGGTTTGGATAATGCATTGCCTCTTTGTATCCAATACCCCACGGCTGCAGAGGGGAAGACTGAGGTGTTTGAACTCAAATCCAGTTTGTTACACCATATTCCGAAGTTCCATGGCTTGTCTATGGAAGACCCCAACAAACACTTGAAGGAGTTCGAGGTGGTTTGTTCGAGCATGACCCCCGTCACTGTGGATGGGAGTATATTGATGATGAAGGCCTTTCCATTTTCACTTATGGACAAGGCCAAAGATTGGCTCTACGAACTAGCCCCAGGAACTGTGACTTCGTGGGAGAGTATGAAGCGTGCTTTCTTGGAAAAATTCTTCCCTACTTCGAGAGTGATTCTCCTACGGAAGAAAATTAGTGGTATTCAACAGAATCATGGTGAGACATTCCCGGCTTATTATGAGCGCTTCAAGGGCCTTGTAGCTTCATGTCCTCAACATCAAATGAAGGAGGAACTTCTCCTTCAATATTTCTATGAGGGCCTCCTTCCTATCGAACGTCAAATGCTTGATGCATCAGCGGGAGGAGCATTGGTGGACAAAACACCAAGGGATGCCAAGATGCTCATAGCCAACCGAGCGCTCAACGCTCAACAATATGAAGGAGTGGGCCAAAGGGAAGCCCCACGGCAACAAAGTGTAAATGAGGTGAGTGCTATTTCTGAAATTCAATCACAACTTGCTAATCTTACTTCTCTTGTTTCTCAGGTTGTGATTGGTCCAAAAGCACAAGAACACCAAGTTTGTGGCGTGTGCTCAATTCAAGGGCATCCATCCGACAAGTGCCCTCAACTAATCGAGAATGGTGGGTGGGAATCTGCCAATGCAATTGGTTTCCAAGGACAAAATCAAAACAACCCATACTCGAACACTTACAATGCCGGATGGAGGGACCATCCAAACTTCAAATGGAGGGAACCACAACAAGCTGCCCAACAAGGAGGATTTAGGCCAAACCCCCCTGGTTTTTATTCCAAGCCGTATGCACCCCAACAATCCCAACAACCTTCGGCATCATCTCATTCAGGTACGTCATTGGAAAGTAATCAAGCTATGCAATTACTAACCTCTATTTCGCAGGGGTTGCAAAATCAAAACAACCGGATAGAAAATAACGAGAAGGAGATGATGGATATGAAGAAACAAATAGGGCAGATTTCTGAGTTCCTTGGACAGATTAGAGAGCAAGGAAAGCTTCCTAGCTCAACCACAGTCAATCCAAAGGGAGGATTCGAATCCGTCAAGGCCATCACCCTAAGGGGTGGAAAAGAAGTTGGGACCGAGCCAAACAATCCCAAATCTGCCCAGAAAGTAGATGAAGAGACGACACAACCTGAGGAAGTGTCTAGCTCACCCACGGAAAGAGTGAAAAACCCAATGCCGCAGGCCCCCAATCACCCTAACTCGGCCAAATCAGGTAATTTAAATTCAAATTCATGTACTTCACGTCCTAATCTGCCCAATGTACCTTTTCCTCGCAGGTTCATGCAAGAAAAAAAGGAAGAAAGCGAGAAGGACATTCTTGAAACGTTCCGGAAGGTACAAGTGAACATACCGCTTCTCGATGCAATCAAACAGGTTCCAAAGTATGCTAAATTCCTCAAGGACCTATGCAATACAAAGAGAAGAAGGGCAAACAAAGAGGTAGTGAAGGTAAGCGAGAATGTGTCTGCTGTTTTGCAACGTAAACTGCCTACCAAGTGCAAAGACCCCGGTAGTTTCACGATTCCTTGTGTGATTGGACATAATCGTTTTGAACATGCCATGCTTGATTTAGGTGCATCCATAAATGTCATGCCTTATTCTATTTATGCATCTATGAATTTGGGTGAATTAAAACAAGATGGTGTAATTATACAACTGGCCGATCGTTCTAACGCGTATCCAAAAGGAGTTTTGGAAGATGTGCTTGTGCAGGTGAACCATTTAATTTTTCCGGCTGATTTCTACGTCCTAGACATGGAAGATTCGGCACACTCTCCATCATCACCACTCTTACTTGGACGACCTTTCATGAAAACAGCTCAAACCAAGATTGATGTGGCCAAGGGAGCAGTCACTATGACCTTTGGTGATGATATGATTAACTTTAAGATTCCTGAATCGATTGAGAATACTAATGATGTTCGTTCTTGTTGTGCCATTAATGTAATTGAACACATAGGGACGGAGTATTCAACAAGGATCAAGAAGGATGTTTCTCGAACTACCACCGAGAAGGAACTTGGAGTAGAGCACAAGGAATGCACGGCTCCAACCTTGAAAGCACCACAATTGGCCATGAACAACCCTTGTGCATCCGTCCATTGTGCTACCACTTCTTTGCCGTACAAAGGTAAGCCACCTATTCCAAATTCGATTCCCATTTCAACTAATAGGTTGTTACCTCGTGTGGTGCAGGTACCTAATCGAATTCAACGTCGTGGGAGAATTCGTGTTGATATAGAAAAGCAAAACACGACAATAAGAAAGGATCATTATCCCACTCCATTCAAGGACCCAAAGCATGAAGTGGTTCGTCAGACAGATTGGGAGTTGCACCCCTCCATGCCGTGGGGTTCCATAAACCTTCAAGGGAGCATCGTCCGGCTGTACGACGTTAAAGCAAGCGCTACTTGGGAGGCAACCCAATACAGTAAATAAAACTTTTGCTTGTTCATTGATTTTTTCGATAAATTACAATTGTATCTAAACATGGCAGAAAGATGGAGCCTTTACAAAGGTTGTGTACGTGAGGCCCCACTACGTGGCAACACTCTCGGAGCAAGAGGCATCGGAGCAGGAGGCATCGGAACAGGAGGTCTCGGAGCAGAAGGCATTGGAGCAAGAGGCATCGGAGCGGAAGGCATAGGAACGGGAGGCACCGAAGATAGATCATTCAAGGCCCCAAACCTTGGTGGAATGCTGGATGACCCAGGAAAGAGGTGCCTTTGGAAGAAAGCTGCAAGCCTTTGACGGTCATCAAGCTCATCAAGCTTCCTCTTCATGCCTGTTAAATAATTGTTGGCAAGCACGTGCAAACTTCGGTTCTCGTACTTAAGCTGTTTGATCTCCTGCTTAAGACTCTCCACCTCCGTCATCAAGGATTCAACCTGTCGGGAGCGAGCAAGAAGGCGTTGGCCCATGTTGGACACAGAGCCAGCACACTGAACACTCAGAGCCAGGGATTCTTGAACGGCCAACTCATCGGACCGTCCTGAAAGCAGCTGACTGTCTTTGAGAGTGAGGAGGTTCCGAGCCACTATCGTAGCCGTTGTGGGATCCGTCATCACAGAGTCCTCATCTGTAAGAGGGCCATGTGAAGATAAGAAAGACGGGCACCATACCTTACCTTGACGAGACGCGACCGGATCACTGCTTAGACTCAAATCTAAGAAAAGGTTCGATGGGTTGGATGAGCTAGCCATTGTTCACGAAGTTAAAAGAGAAGGGGTGGACGGAGTAGATTTTCAAAGGGCCGGAGACGAGTTTCAAGAATGGAAAATCTTCAGAGTGTGTAAGTTGGCGGTGATCGATAGCTCTATAAAAAGCCAAGGCAACGCGTCCACCGATTCAAAAAGCCTCGGCTTTTCAGAAAACGCGTTCAACACGTGGAGGCCATCATCGCAACTACACGTCTTTAGCCGACAAGCGCAAAGTTCGGCGACGCTTTATCTGCTTTTCAGAAAACGCGTGCAGCTTTATCGAAGAGGCGTCTTCAAAGATCGAAGAGTCGTCACTATTCCAAAAAGCCGGATTTGCGGGATTAAAATGTTTGTTGACAACGGTAAAAGAACAGTATCACCACTTGCTATTGAATTCCCTATATATGTCGACCTTCATTTTTTTTTTTGGCAAGACAGAACTGAAGAAAATGCCCAACTCTTTCTCACCTCTGAGGGCGCACTCCCAGCAAAGCCTTTCGAAATACTCAATTCTTTCTTCTTCCCCAAAGATGATACCAGATGCCTGGAGTACAGATGACCCAGGAGGAAACAGCACCACAAATACATGTGCTGATTCATTCACCGCTTCTTCAAAAGCAAAGGTATCTCATATCATCAAGGGCAAAAGCAAAGGTATCTCATATCATGCTCTTTCCCTGTCTTTTCCTTTGTCCTTGATATTACTTGCATAGCAAAGTGAAAGAAGCAATCAGCCGGCACTTGGAGTCTATCTGGACTCTAATCCCTGGTTGCTTACCTAGCTTTGCTGAGCTATCCTCTAACCCTCTTCAATACGAATTGGAGAGATTGAACAAAGAAACAGATAAGAGGAGGAAGCTCAGACCTTCGGGGGAGACCAAAGGAAGCCTGCTGCCCAGTTCAAGAGTAGCACAAAGGAAAATCAACGATGGGAGCAGCGCAGTTCAAGAGTAAGCCTGTGGAATCACAAAGATCCAAGCCTCACTGCAATCACCAAGGAGAAGATGGAACGAACACTCCATAACCAGATTTGCATCTCTAAACTCTTCTCTTTGTTAGATACATTCTGCCATGTTTAGTATGTTTAATTGCTGTTTATATGTTTACTTGTGTTTAGTGTGGTTTTTAACATTGAGGACAATGTTTGATTTAAGTGTGGGGGAGTTTCTAAAGTGTTTTGATGCAAATTCGTAGGGTTTTATCCACCATAACTTCAAATGTTGTTTCTTGCTGTTTTTAAGTGTGTTTAGTGTGTTTTGACTTAAAAATTCGAAAATCACATAAAAATTTGAAAAACATGTTTTGAAAAGCCTAAAAAGAGTGTTTTGAGTCATTTTTGTGTTGTAGGTCACCTTCCAACACAATGATAAGGATTTGGTTTCTAATTGCATGACTGTTAAAAAGAGTTATAAACATGGAGAAAAGTTTGATTTACTCTTGGTATATGCTTGGTTATGGTTATAATGTATGACTTCACATGCAATCATAAAAGAAAAAAATTAGTTATGTAACATGCTTGAAGGAAGGAACTCAAACAAACGCTACAACCCTGAGAGACTTGAGCCTATAACGTTCTTTGGAGAGTATAATCTGTGATTTCTTGTTTTCCAAAGTTGTTGCATGATCTCATTATTCTTTGCTTGGTTACTACTTAGAAGGCGTTTCATCATATAGTTCCAAATGCTAGAACTCATGCCCATTTCATTCAAAGCATGTTATTGATTTGCATAACATATATCAAGATGAAGTTGTGTAGTTGCCACCATAGCCAAATAGCCTCACTTCCCATATTTCGTATATGTTGTAAGTTTTACCCCCGTTGAGCCATGTTAGCCCATGTTCTTTGTTAACCCACTTTATCCTCACCTAACCTAGAATATGACCGTCCTTACCCTTGTTCTTGAAGCATAGTAAGCAATGAATTCCTTTTGATTAAGGTATTGCAGAAAATAAGTGTGGGGGAAAGAGTGTTTATGTGAGTTGATGTGCCATAGGCACGGCCAAAAAGAAAGAAAGAAAAAAAAAAAAAAAAAAAAAAAAAAAAAAAAAAAAAAAAAAAAAAAAAAGAGTTGAAAAGTATTGTTGGTTGAAGTAAGGGCCCAAAACAATAAATTAGGCCCTAAGAGTTGTTGAATCTCCCCCTTATGTCTAAAAGTTGATTTATGCATGCCAAGTGAATTCTAAGCCTTAATTTCATTACTTTGCTTGCTATTGTTTAAAGAACTTTTGTTTATCCCTACCTTTCCTTGTGAGCCAATATCCCAAGCCCCGTTACAACCCTTGACTTCTATCTTGAGTGTTGTGCATTTCAATTGTGGAGTTTGAATTTGGTATGAGCATATGGTGTCACTGGTTCTCGCGTCTAAGTAGTAGCATTCCATTCATGAGATCATATCTAAACATGCTTATTAACTCCAGAAATTGCGTTCTTTGTGATACATATATGTGAGTGTTCGTTTTCATGTTTACATCAATCTTCTCACATATGACTAGATTAGGGTGTGTAGTTAGAAAATCTGAGTGAAAATCGAGTGCATATCTTGTAAGGAATTGAGCAAATTCTCTAAGGCATGTTACTACATTCAAAACATGGTTTTAAATGCTTAATTGTGAAATAGTATGTGGTGACTATGATTAAGAATGTACTTAAGTGTGAAGATGACTAAAATCTGTGGGAATGATGATTTTTAACATGTCATGTGCATTGGAAATCCCTAAGACGGTTGTTGGAAGGTTTAGGTTGTGTTTTACTTGTTTAGTGTCGTTTTGTTTGTTTGTTATTATTTTGTTTTGCTCGAGGACTAGCAAAAACCAAGTGTGGGGGAATTTGATAGGAGCATATTTAGGCGACTTACTTAGCTTGTTTTCGTGCATCTATGTTGTTAATTCATAGTTGTTTTAGTAGTTTAAGCCATTTTCGTGTGTTTTTAGGTTCATATGGCTAAGGAAGCAAAAAGATGCATTTTGGAGCAAAATTGGGCTTGGAATGGATAACATATTTTTGGAGCCAAAGTGTTGGACGAATTTGAAAGCCTTGTATGCACTTTGGACATAAAACAAAGGGCCTAGCCCAATCAAACAATCCTTTGAGCCATGCAAAACCTCTAGCCCAATCAACAAGCCTTAGCCACATGCACTCACATGCATTCACATGCATTTCCACCTTCCTACTTCATCATTTCACCACATTCTCCCTCTTCAACTCACATGCACCCAAACAAAGCCAACCTAGCTAACCCTACATGCATTATTTATTCACTCTTCATCATTGCATTCATCACCAAAGAACTCCCCATCATTGCCATGCATTCCCCCTAATTCCATCCATCTTCCACACCTTTCCAACCTAGCCACATCCTTTAATCATCCCCCCTTTAAGTTATGATTTTATTTCCTAACCCTACATGCATTATTTATTAACTTTTCATCATGCATCCACATTCATTCCAACACAAAACACACACACATGCACTTATTCTTTCATCATTGCACCACCAATTCACCCACATGCATTTCCAACCATTCACACCCCTTTAATCATTCTCCTAGCTATCATTCACATGCTCTCCCATCCATTCTCTCCCTATATGTTCCCTCCACTACTCCTATAAATACCCTTGCATTCATTCATTCATATCTCATCTCATTCACAACACAACACACCACAAACACTTCCCTAGCCGTGAGTTTCTCTCCCTTAGAATCCAAAAACCATCTTCCATTTCCACCAATCCTCATCCATTTCCATAATTCCCCAACACTTCCATCCCCCCAACCAACCTATCCTTAAACCTTGTGCTACAACGAAGAGGAAGATAAGAGTGCCTAAACGTTCATACAATTCAAGTTTTGAGTTGTTGGAATGTTTAGGTGTTTCTTTGATTTCAAAGTTTCATTTTAATTCTCTTTGTTTTGTACGTATGAGAAATGGAAGAAAAGAGTGCTTAAACGTTCATACAATTCAAAGTTTTGAGTTGTTGGAATGTTTAGGTGTTTCTTTGATTTCAAAGTTATGAGGAACTAAACCCCCTTTAGCTAGGGGGTAATTCGAAACTATGTTTATGTTTGTAATATGATTTGATTACTTTTAATTACGTTTCATAAGTTGTGAATTCAATTTGTTTAATTGTTTGATTGATAACCTATTTATGTATGTTTATTAAGAATGAACGCTTAATTTTCATGCATGAATTTGACGCTAGAATATAAGTGAGTTTCACGTAATAGTTATGAACTTATATTCACAAGTAGTGGAGGTTGCTTATAAACAATCGTGTTAAACATATTCTTGGCATAAGTTTCATGCAATCATAGTAACGAATGCCTCGTCAACACTTATAGTTTTCATGATGCTTAATGATTCTTGCTTGTATCTCTATTATGCAATTCATGTAGGGAACTTGTGAGGAATGCTTTGGATTGTCGTATGCAATCATCCAATTCATTAACTTAAGGAAAACTTGACGGTTAATTTAAGCGGACCTAATTAACCCGGGGCGTTGAGAATTCATGGTTTATTGAAAAGCAATTAGACATCGTTTTGTATGCAAGTATAACATATGTGGAGATGAACCCCTTAGCTAGCTTCCCATCCATTCATTTCCGTCAAATCCATATTTACAATTTGTTTTGTTTCCAAGTTTCCATTTTTAGTTTAAAGTCGTCCAAATCCAATCCCCCTTTACTTTATTGTTCAATTTAGTTAGAAATCAATTTAGTTTGTGTTTTTAAAGCATTTTGAGTCTTTTGGTTTGTCTTAGTGTTTTAACGTTTAGTTTCACATTCTTTGAGTCTAGTTTAGTGTTTTATCTTGTTTTTACGTTTTTGAAGTCAAATCCAAGTGGTTAACAATCCCTCCTAATCCCCGGTCCAGAACGATCCCTACTTACATCCATACTACAATTGTCAAAAAGAGGGTTTAATTTGTGCGCGTATAATTCTCGCATCAACAATCGAACAATCAAGGAACTTTCAACCTGGGGGTTGGACAATGCCATGCCTATTTGCATTCAATACCCTAGGGTAGCTCCGGACAAGACCGATGAGTTTGAATTGAAGTCTAGCTTGCTGCATCACATTCCCAAATACCATGGGCTGTCCATGGAAGACCTGAACAAGCATTTGAAGGAATTTGAAGTAGTATGCTCGAGTATGACACCTATTAAAGTGGATGGCAATATTTTGAAGATGAAAGCCTTTCCATTCTCTTTTGTGGAAAAGGCTAAAGATTGGCTCTATGAATTAGCACCTGGAGCCGTCACTTCTTGGGAAAGCATGATAAGAGCATTCTTAGAGAATTTTTTCCCAACTTCAAGAGTCATTCTTTTGAGGAAAAGGATTAGTGGAATTCAACAAAGCCAAGGAGAATCCTTTCCAGCTTATTATGAGCGATTCAAGACTTTAGTTGCATCTTGTCCATAACATCAAATGAAGGAAGAGCTTCTAATTCAATATTTCTACGAATGACTCCTTCCACTTGAAAGACAAATGCTAGATGCCTCGGCAGGAGGTGCTTTGGTTGACAAAACCCCAATTGCTACCAAGATCCTTATAGCTAATTAAGCCTTGAATGCACAACAATACGAGGGAGTTGGACAAAGAGACCCCCCACGGCAAACCTAAGTGAATGAGGTAAGTACAATTTCTAAACTTCAATCCCAAATGGCTAATCTCAATGTTCTTTTATCACAGTTTGTTAAAGGATCAAAAGTGTAAGGAACAAATACTTGTGGCGTGTGCTCTATACAAGGACACCTCTCTGAACAATGCCCTCAATTGATAGAGAATAGGGGATAGGAAAGTGCCAACGCCATTGGGTATCAAGGCTAAAATCAGCCCAAATATGATTCATACGCCAACACTTACAATCTGGGATGAAGATATCACCTAAACATGAAGTAGAGAGAGCCTCAACAAACTTAACAACAAGGAGGATTTCGACCACCACCCCCTAGGATGTTTCCAAGGCCATATGCACCAACACAACCCCAATCACATTCGGGCCAACCAAATTCAGGTATGTCTTTGGATAATGATAAAGTTATTCAATTACTCACAACTTTGATGCAGGGAATGCAAAATCAAGCCAAAAAGGTGGATGAATTAGGGAAGCAAATGGGGCAAATGGCGGAATTCATGGGCCAAGTTAGAGAGTAAGGCAAACTACCTAGTTTAACCATTGTGAATCCAAGGGGAGGATTTGAAACCGCCAATGCTATCACTTTGAGAAGTGGCAAGGAAGTTGGAACCGGCCCACAACCATCCAAATCAAGCCAAAATGAGGATGAAAAGATGCTGCACGAAGAAGAGGAACAAGACAAGGCCACGACAAGGGTGGAGTAACCCTTGCCGCAGCCCCCTAAGCACCCTATACCGTCCAATTCAACTAAGGTAGGCCCAAATTCAATTGTTTCTAACATTATTCCACCAGTGTGCCTTTCCCTCGCAGATTTATGCAATCTAGGAACGGAGAGGATGAAAAAGGCATTCTGGAGACGTTTAGGAAGATACACGTCAATATCCTGCTCCTTGATGCTATAAAGCAAATCCCGAAGTACGCTAAGTTTTTGAAAAAACTTTGTACAACAAGGAAACAGATTCGGGAGAAAGAGGTGGTACATGTAAGTGAGAATGTCTCTGCAATGTTGCAAAGAAAGCTGGCACCTAAATGCAAAGATCCAGGTAGTTTCACTATCCCTTGTGTAATTGGTAATACAAGGTTTGAACATGCTATGCTAGATTTGGGTGCATCAATTAATGTTTGTTCTTGTTTTACCATTGATGTAATTAAAAATATAGGGCAGGAACGTTCAACACTAATTAAGAAAGATGCATTTCGGACCACCAACGAAGAGGGAATTGGAATAAAGCACAAGAGACATGCCCCTGCCATCAAGAAACCCAATCTGACCGAGAGCACCCATAGTGAATTTGTTCATAGTGTTGCTACTTATGAACTGACATCGCAGTATATTGGTAAGCCACCTATTCTAATTCCAATTCCCATGTCAATTAATAGGTTGTTACCTTTTTTGGTGGAGGTACCTAATCGAATTCAAGGTGGTAGGAGAGTTCACGTTGACTTAAGGAAGCAAAACACCACAATTAGGAAGGATCACTATCCCATTCCATTCATAGATCCAATGCATGAGTATTTTGAGGAGCAGGTCGTGGAGGAAATACCCCTCCATGCTGTGGGCTACAATGAAACTAAAAAGGAGGTATCATCTGGCTGGAAAACGTTAAAGCAAGTGTTTCTTGGGAGGCAACCAATGCATTTTAATAAAGATGACCCAAGAATCTCCGGCTCCTACAACCAGATTTGCTTTATTTTACCCTACTCTTTATTGCTTTTACTTTGCCATAATTGTCATGTTTGTTAGTTGTGTGTTTGATTGTTTGCGTGTGAGTCTATGTTTGAAACATTGAGGACAATGTTTGGTTAAGTGTGGGGGGGGGGGGGGTAAACAAGTGTTTTTCATAAATTTCGTCAGATTTTATCACCTATCACTTCTAAAGTTGTTACTCACTGTTTTTAAGTGTTTTTATTGTGTTTTTAAGTGTGTTAATGTGTCCTATAACAGAAAATATGAAAATTTTGAAAACAATTCGAAAAAGTTTTGAAAAACCCAAAAATAGTTGTTTTTAAAGTCGTTTTTTTATGTTTGTTTGTGTCTTAGGGTACCTTCCAACACAATGATGAGGATTTGGTTTTTAATTGCATGACTGTTAAAGAAAGTTACAAACATGGATGGAAGTTTGATATGCTTTTTGGTTTATGCTTAGTTGTAGTTGTCGTTTACGAATTCACATGTAATCACAAAAGGAAAAAAATCAGTTTTTTGTAACATGCTTGAAGGAAGAAACTCAAACAAACGCTACAACCCTGAAAGACTTGAGCCTAAACTTTGTTTGGAAAGTTATTAATCTGTGATTTTTTGTTTTCTAAAGTCGTTGCATGATCTCATTATTTCTTTGCTTGGTTGCTACTTAGAATGCATTTTCATCATTATAGTTTTAAATACTAGAACTCATGCCCGTTTCATTCAAAGCATAAAATTGAGTGCATAACATAAAACAAGATGAAGCTTGTTTAGTTAAAACCAAAGCCAAAAAGCCTTACCCTTTGCATATGTATTGTAGGTTTAACCCCTTTGAGCCTTAGTTAGCCTATTTTCTTTTTTAACCACATTATCCTTACCTAGCCTAGAATAGGACTATATGATACCCTTGTTCTCAAAGGATAGTGGAGCATGACATAGAGGGAATTCCTTTTGATCTACAATTTGTAGAAAAACAAGTGTGGCGGAAGGTTTTTCGTTGGAAATTTAGGAAGATGTGTGATTTGTGTGCCAAAGAAAGACTAGGGCACGGGAAAAAAAAAATGAAAAAAAAAAAGAAAAAAAGAAGAAGAAAAAGTTGGGAAAAGAAAGAAAAAGAGTTGAGAAATAGTGAGAATGAACTCACAAGTATTGGTTGTTGAAGAAAGGGTCCAAAAGTTTGAATCTGGCCCTAAGTATTGTGTGAATCTCCCATGGGTGTTTAAAGTTGATTTCTGCGTTCAAAAGTGAATTTTAAATGTTTATTTCATTACTTTGCTTACTATTGCTTTAAGAACTTTTGTTTATCCTTACCTTTCTTTGTTAGCCAATACCTTAGCCCTTAGACTTTTATCTTGATTGTTATGTGTTTCAAGATGTGGAGTTTGAAATTGATGTGAGCATATGGTATCCTTGGTTTTCACGTCTAAGTAGTGGCATTCCGTTCATGAGATCAATATATGTTCATATTAATAATTCCAGAAAGTGCCTTCTTTGATTATACATATGTGAGTGCTAGTCTACATGTTTACATCAATCTTTTCACATATACCTAGTGTAGGGATTGTAGTCAGAAAATCTATGTAAAATAGAGAGTATATCCCAGTGAGGAATTGAGGGAATTCTCTAAGGCATGTCACTACATTCAAAAGGTTGTTTTAATTGATTAAATGCGAGCTAGTGAGTGGTCACTGTGATTCAGTATAAGCTCGAGAGTAGGGATGGCTAAAATCTATGTGAGTAGTGATTTTTAACACGTCATGTTTCATTGGAAATCCCTGAGACAATTGTTGGAAGGTTTAGGTTGTGTTTTGTTTTCTTTGTTTTCCTTGGGGACTAGCAAAAGCTAAGTGTGGGGGAATTTGATATGAGCATATTTATGCTACTTAGTTAGCTTGTTTTCTTGCATTTACATAGCTAATTTCTACTTATTAGATTGTTTTAAGCTATTTTCGTGTGTTTTCAGGTTCAAATGATAAAGTTGGCAAGAAAGTGCAATTTGGAGCAATTTAGAGCAATTTAGGGCTTGGAATGGATAGCACATGCATGGAGCAAAGTGGATAGACGTTTTTGAAGATTAAAAGAGGCTAGTAATGTGCTCAAGAGTTAAAGAAATTAATTCAAGACTTGAAAGATAAGGAATCAACTAAGAAGAAGGAAACATTATCCAAACAACCTTATCTTATCCAAACATTATCCAAAATTCTATCTTATCTTATCCTAACCTTATCCTAATCTACCTTAATTCCAATTGCAAGGAGGACATCCAAATGATATTAGGATACCTATAAATTAGGTTTCTAGAAGCTAAAACCCTATCCCTAAATCTATGCCGCACCACCCCTTCTAGAAGTTCTAGAACCTGCCGCAAGGATCATTCCTTGTCCTCCCTGGAATCTGATTGAAAGTGTCCTTGTTCTTTGTTGATTTGGAGTCCTAATTCCCCTCTTTCTCAGCCTTGCCCTGCCTTCCCTTCTCCCTATAAATACATAGTGCCGCAGCTTTCATTCACCACCAATCTCTTACCACAATTCACACCACACATCCATCATACACAAAAATCTCTCATTGTGCCGCAACTTTGCAAGGAGAAAGGAGAGGAGACCCTTGGAGCCGTGCCCTGCCGTTCAAGCTTGGAGTGCTGGAACATTCTTAGGTGTATTCTATCTTTTGCTTTTAATGTTTAATTTAAGTTATCGTTGTTTAAGTGCGAACATGAGGAGCTAAACTCGTTTTGGCTAGAGGTGGATTCAAAGCCATGAACATATATGTGATATGAATTGATTTCCTCCAGTTATTGTTTCGTAAAACATAAATGTGATTTACTTATCTGTTTGATTGATAACTTATTTTTGTATGTTGATTAAGGATGCATACTTAGTTGGCATGCATGAATTTGATGCTAAAATATAAGGGAATTTCACCTAATTGTTATGAACTTATATTTATAAGGAGTGGAGGTCACTAGTCATGATTGTGTTAAGTAAATCCATGGTAGGAGTATCATGTAGTTCATAGTTACGAATGTCATGTCAATGCTTATGATTTTCACAAAACTTAATGATCTTTGATTGTATCTCCATTATGCTGTTCATGTAGGGGACTACTGAAGAATAATTTGGTTGCCGATGCGTTATCCATCCAATTCAATGAAATTAGGAAAATCTGAGAGTTAATTTGTGCTGTTCACGGTTAATCTGGGGCATTGTCATTCATGGTTTATAGGAATAATAACTGGAAATCGATTTATATGCATATGTGTCATGTGTGGAGATGATCCCTCTAGCTAGCCATTCACCCATTTAAACACCCAATTTCGTCCAAATTGTTTAGAGTCTTTAAATCTGTTTGTTTTTACTTTAATTTCGTCAAAATCATTTCCTCCTTTAATATTTTGTGTTTCCTTAGTTAGAACCTGTTTTAATATGTTTCTTTTAGTGTTTTGAGTCAAAGTTAAGTTAGAATTGGTCCAAAGTCATCTTTAGTTTCTGTTTTGAGTCAATTTGCTTGTTTTGTGATGTTTTGAGTCATTCTAGTTTGTTTTAAGTCATTAGAGTCTAGTTTAGTATTTTTGAGTCTAATTTGATTAGATTAACATCCCTTCTAATCCCCGGCCTAGAACGATCCCTAATTTTACATAGTATAACTACATAAAAAGGGTTTAATTTGTGTGTTAGTTAATTTCACACCATAATTTCACATTGCAGGGATATTTTCTTGTTTTTTGTGACATTGTTTTGTGAGCTAGTGAGGCCCACAACTTATTGTCTCCCCTTTTCCTCATGTCCCCTAATCTCTTGGACATCTCACTCTCTTTCAACTTTCATTTTTCTCTCACTAAAAGTTCTTATCTCTTTGCCCTTACACTCCTTCTTTCTCTCAACTTTTCCTTGTCTCTCTTTCTGCAGATGTAGGAACTACACCACACCACACCACCCTCGTCGGAATGACAAGCACCACCACCACAAACCTAGATTAGTCACAAACCTCCATATACTGCCAGGATTTCCTCTCCCTCATCCTACTCTGCCTCCCTCAAATCCAGGAACTAGCGCTAGCACCCATTTTCCGACGATCTTATGACAACTGGGTGATTTAGTGTAGAAAACAAGTCAGGGAAGATTTCCCCAGATTTTTGGAAGGAAGAAACCGTGGCTGTCGAGCCAGTTTCAAATGTTTTTTTCTGGTTATCTCCGACATCCGTTGGGCCTCAACTTGGTATGGTTTTGTTCCCTACATTTCTAGCTTCAAATTGGTTTTTGAATTATTGATTTTGGTGGTGAATTGAGGTAGATATTAGCTCTGGAAGAGGGCGAGTGTAGGTGTACTCGTGGGAACGTGGGCGCGTGTGGACACGTGAGGGTGGTCGGCAAGTGGCTGCTTGCGCAGCCACCTTGTTGTGGAGGCGTGTGGAGGAACTCGAGGTCCTTTCTTAGGTTTCTCGACGTGCCGACTTCGAATCTGCTGTCTGTTTTTCGAAATTGGACCGTTTTAAAATATTTTCTTTTTTTTAGCCGTATTGTGTATGAAAACGCGTATATACGTTAGTACATTATATATTTTGTAAATGGTTTCGTTTCTAGGTGAAACGCATTGCAAGGATCTTCCACGACATGGGTTTGACCTGGCGACATGATTTGTGGGTGGGTCTTTTCTTAGATATAGTAATATTTGTTTAGTTTCCATATATACATCTAATAACAAATTTTCTATATGATGCCGTAATTAAATTAACGTTTATAGGAAATAACGTAACGATGAGAATTAGAAAATTATTATAAATCCTACGAGATGCCTTAAGTGGATTTACGGCTATGAATAATATTATGTTGACTAGAATTATCGAATCATTGTGGCATGTTCATATTTATGTTATTTGCTCACTAATGTTAGTACTCGCTCGGGGCCAGGGCTAGTCTTTCACATGTATGTTCACATCGCACCATACGCTCACTTTGGATCCATTGTAGGTGCCAATCCTATCCTAGATTGCTATAAACAATTAGGACTCGTATGTGATGTGCATAGCGTTAGTCTTCACGTGATTGTGGTACTCTAGAGAAAAGCATTGTTACACCCAATCTTGTTCATGTCAAAATACCTCTGCATGAACTCATGTGTCAGCATATGTCGACGAGCACTCGATATGATATGTTTGCTTATGTGAGATTATGTGATTACGGATGTCATGTGTTCATTTACAAAAGTTTGTGACGTATTATATTCTTGAGATACTGCTAGCTATGATAAGTATTTTCATACTATACATAGTATGTATATTTTGAAAACTATACTTATTTTACAGCAAGGTGTTACTACGTTTTCGAAAGGTTTTTACAAAGCTTTATTTTTAGGCCCACTCACCCTTGTTTTTCACCCTTCCAAGATTTAGTGGTAATGTTTGTGTCAACGAGGATTTTTGGCAAACGCTGATATTGGAGACTACTTCCGATGGTATAGTTCTCATTCTAATTTCACTATACTTTACTTATACTTTGACATCATGTGTGAACTGAGTTCATTCCTGCTCGTAAGCGCACTCTTACATTTAGGCACTTTTAGGTTTAAATTTACTTATATTTCCACATCACTACACTTTCTGGCTTCGTCACCCTCCTGGTGTTGGCCAACACAACTTGATTTGGAGCCCAGGTGGACATTTTAGGTCGAGGAGTAAATTTATTGATGCTCTGACATCACCTGTTAGTATACCACCTATCATAATTCCTACGAAGTTTACTTTTCATTGAAATCTCTAGAAATGTTTCGAACAACAATGTGGTCCTAAAGATGTAGCACTTAACTGAAGAACATCTGGGGGATAATCACCTTTGGTCTTTGATAATATTAATCTTTCAAGCGTAGTAGCTATAATTCTGGATCTTCAAGAGGAAGATCGAATCTCATTAAACCTATTCTAAAGTAGGTTATTAGCAAATTCCTTTTTCCGACCCTAGGACATCCAACCAACACTAGTTTCTAGAATTTCTTTTGGTGTTGTACTTGTCATTTCGATGAGTACAGGCATGGGAATATGAGTTGTTATACCTACGGTGAAGGAAAAATTTGTGAAAACTAGTTCATTTAAGCAACATCTATTCATGCAATTAACAATTAAAAGGCAGAATTGTGCTTGTATGCACTCAAAACAAAACTTTACCCATGAAATTCAAGGCCTAGTAGTTGTGGTGAATCATGACTCAACTCAAATCTTAAAGAAAGGAGTTGAGAAACTTTTATGCCTTTGAAGCACCTCTTTGCTTAGTAAAGATATTCACCCATGTGAGGGCCTACTTTCCTTAGTCTTTTTGCTCCTTGACTCCATGGATGTGGATAGAGGAACTTTGCTTCTTGGCTCCATGACTTCTTGGATGGATGAAGGAGGGGATTCTCCAAGTTCCCAAAATAGGGAACCTTTAAGTCTCCACACCAAGGAGAGCATTGAGGAAGAGATGAGTGACCTAGAGGAAGAAAGATTGCTAGCTATTTTCCTCTAAGATGACCGGCCTCTTAGAGAGAAAAGGAGAGCTTGTGTTCTCTCTAATTTCTTCAAAGAAAACCCTAATGATGAAAAGGTTATAAAGTCCTTTATATAGTCCCTTCAATTAAGTGACTAAAAGAACCACAAACTCTTTCCTTCTCTATATGGCCTGCCTCCTTAAGGCTATGGCTTGTTTGGGCCCTTTTGGGTCTTTAGTTAATAAGTTGTCATACAATTTATGTTAATGGGCTTGACATTCAAATCCTATAGGGCCTTGCGGCCCAAAACTAACCCGAGGTCTATAACGAACTTATTCATTTGATTAATTAACATATTAATTAATCCTCGCTATAAATAATTAAACCATTTAATTATCCTTACTCATCTCCGTTAAATCCTTCAAACATTACTTTACACGGTGTGCGATCCATTAGGTTCCTTTTAGCGAGGCAGTGGGTGATTAGAACTCTTCAAATCGATTGTGAATTGAAACTTACTTTCAATTCTCCCTTTAGTGATTATACACCTTTAAGGCTTCCATAAACCATGAGTGACATCTAGCAGTATGTCATGGCTACCCAAGCTAATCAGAAGAGGTAGAAAACCTATTCAGTTTGAGATTACAATGCAATACAGTCTTTCTGTAATACAATACTCTTGACCATATTATATGGTTTGATAGTTTATTCATGTCTACTACGTGATTCTTTTTACTTATATGATTAACTTGAAGGTGATTTGGAACGACTTCCTAAATCTCATTCATACTCTGGCCAGAGATTCTTAATCATATCATAGAGTATTCTCCCTTAAACGGTTTGAAGGTTTAAGATCCCTTGTTGCGCATTCACTTGCCTCCATGGCTAATTGGCTTAACCCCAACTATACTGTGGACACCCTTTGATAGAGTGACTTTGACATAGTCAAAGATCAAGGACCTAACCACAAGACAACTATGATGCCTTAAGTCAAAGGACTACTTTGCATTATCCCAACCATGAGTTCTCATGTGACATGAGTATGAGAACTCCTTGTTGATCGCGTTTAGCGGACTCATTCTCTATTGAGCACCTACATGCTTGTCTTGGTGTCAGTTACACCAATGACTCGAGACTAGTCATTCTTTCTAAGAGAAGACATAGCACGTACTGATCTTAACAGACTATCAATGCCCAATTGGCAATCCTATGATCAGGAACATTTAGGATAAGTATATGAAAGAGAATGGTCCCATAAATCTGACTTTTTTAGATCACTTTCTCCCAATTACATATTCCTTGGACTTATGTTTAAGCATATAACATTTATATGAGACGGCTTTAAACAATAATATTTTCCTTTTATATTAAACTAGATTAATTTAACATGTGAAATGTTTGTAAAACATCATCATATGATTGGCTTTAGGGCACATTTCCAACATATGGTTAGCAGAAATCTTCAGAGTAGTAAGTATTTTCCCTAAAATCAACGAAACAAACTCACATAACTAGTTCTTTACCAATTATCTTAAATCATTCACCTGAGCGGGCTCTAACATGTAATCAACCTATGATGGTGCTACTAATTGACGATACTGTCCGATATCCAGAAGTGGTCAACCAGTATTCAGGTAGTATGATTTCTGATATCGGACACATGCTAGTATCTGGGAGTGATACCTTTGTGCTAAAACGTCGGTTCACAGTTTCAGGGTAACAAAAAATACTGAAATATCATAAATGCATTAATTAGCAGTGCGAATGTTAGATTGATAATAGGCGCTACCTGAGCCGAAGAAAGTAAATCGTGGAACCTTAGGAGCAAGCCTTTTAAGAGGACAATAAACTTATAGTTGTGTTGACCCTATCACTCACCTAGGTAACCAGAACATCCCTAACTAGTCACGAGTACGAATTTAGGACACTTTCGTTAAGACTTTGATTGATCTGGGTACTATTTAATTCGACGTATCATCTTTAACTATTCAAATACTTCAATCATCTGGTACCTTAGTTGGGTAAGTTTTGGGAATCATATTGTCATAAGGCAAAATTTGTCTTGTCTCGTGCAAATACGGTGGACGCACCATTCTTTTGACCAATCTGATGATGCCATTTAATCTATTTCGTTGGATATTATGGATTTCCACATCATCTAATATATGAATTGACTACATCGTCTTTATCCCTTTGGTGAAGCATTGACTGAAAATTGTCATTTTTCGACTACTAGTCATCCCTATGGTCACTTCTATAAGTGAATATTAGAAATTGAAGTACGAGTCATTTTTTCCGCTGTAAAAGCGAATTGAATATCGAAAAAGTTGTGAAGACCTATTTGTACATGTCATAAGGAAATGAAGTAGTATTGTACATTTTGAAGATGCATATCTCTGGCGTCATGTCTCAAAATTTTACCAGAGATACCACCGAAACGGGAAGTAGAGTACATTATCGATCCGCCTTTCTAATACCACCCTTATTTTCTTTGCATCTTATCAAACGACTTCTACATCATTGAGAAAACTTAGTTGTAAAAGCTTACTGATTAGGAATTTAACCCAACCAAACACTTCATCTCAAGGAACCTTAACCTAATTGCGAAGGTGAAAGACTAAACCTTAAGATTGTACTGAGGTTTTAGCAACTCAATCGGGTGATGGTTAAGACTGTTAACCCATACTTCAAATTGTTGGTCTACCCGACCAACCTTTTAAGCTCGAGTTTTCTTCCATAACCTGACGAATTTGTGGTTGTCTTACCGATGACTTTCTCACCTATCACAGCAACGAGATCAAATTCTCTAAATACCGAAAGTCAGCTTTATACCAGATTCCTTAAATGTTAGTTTTGTTTAGATTGGTACTTTTTGGGAGATGTGATCTCAACAGATGACATTCTTGTCAATTCCCCAAAAGGTTATAGCTAATGAAAGTGTGACATTCCCACAAATTATTGTGAAATGCAAGATATCCTTGACCTTGCCAATTTTTTTTTCGGCAGTTTGCCAGCGACTTTTCAATTGTATCATTTTCCTTCCAAGTTGAACGAAGAAAGTTAGTTTAAATTAAGGTGTTGGATATGAATAAATTTTTTGACAACCGAAGTGTTGTCTTTTCCTAAGCATTATTTGTACACTTTTTGGTAACATCAATAATTTCAAAATCCACGATGACGTTTTCTCCGGATGTTTTAGCTGTATAGATGCAGCATGATGAAGTATTGCTTATGTTTCCCAACGGTTGGAACCGTACAAAATGAACCATCTTATTCATGACTTAGAGTTAACAGTTATGATCTTTACTTGAAAACCGGATGACACTTCTCTGTGAAGAAACATGTCCAAATTCTTTACCAATCTCAAAAACTTCTCAAATACACGTTCATTTAAAAGGAGCCTAATTTCTATTAGTGACGATAGAAGAACCAAATCAACACCTATGATTGCACCATCATGTATCATCCTGATTGTGCAAACATAGTTACTGTTTACCGCAGTAAACGACACATGTACGCTTGAGCACTTTTAGTCTATCTTATCCTATTTCAGTTGGAATTCATAAGTATTGATATGATGTTAATTACAGATTATCAAGAAATCGTTTGAGCGGTTATAATCACTTATTGTATCTGAATAAAGATGGGGAAATATCACCATAAGCTCCAGGTATGAGTTATCTTGTACATGTGGAGTGGAGATTATGAGGATGTTTCGGTGATTATCGACCGACTTGACAAGTCAGTTCACTTTCCATTGGTCTAGAGGGACTACATTTTTTTTATCATTGGTAAGATTACTCATTCTTGATTTTTTTTCAGATTTTCTAACGTTTTGATCAACATTGACTCTAACTATGATTCTATATTCACCTCTTTGTGCCGGAAGGCATTCCAATCGACCTTGGGTATGTGTCTGCCCTATTGTCCTTCGTATATTTTTTTTTTTTCTTTTAAGCAGATAGATTGCCTAGAAGAATCACTGACATTGAAATTTTAGTTGTGACCATTAATTCCTCAATCACCTCACAAATACTCTATTGAACAAATATTTATTGTTGGCAATTGAATCTCCTGGAAGCTATCGTTGTAGCAAGATACTATGCATTCAATCCAGTTACCTTGTATTCTTGATTTGATGGACTTGTTTTGACCCTCAAATTCTTGGTGTTGTTTTAGCCTTCTCAGCGTAGTTTTTCGCTAAATCCAAGAGAAATTCATAATGATTTGCTTGCTGAGGCATGTGAACTACATTGTTCAGCTACACGGTGTGCATGTCACTACTGTATCTCACTGTGATGCGTGTTTTACTTCCAAGTCTTGGGAAGTCTCCTTGAAAGCCATGGGTACCAAGTGGTTATTCAATACCACATTTTACCGTCAGACTAATGACGAGTCTGAATGAACTATCCGAACCATGGAGAACATATTACTTTTATCTGTTTTTTAGTTTTAGCCTAGTTATGATAAACACCCATCTCTATTTAAGTTGCATACAATGATAGTTATTATTTTGGTTTGGCTATGGTATCGTTTGAGACGATGTGTAGATATTTAATGCACAATACATGATTGATAGATGAGTATTACAAATAGGTATTTGAATGATCAAGAGTATGATATAGGAAATTGTGTAATGTTGACGACGTTTCCCGAGAGTGTAGTACTTAAGCGTGATTGAGGCGTTATTGGAGGATTTAGGTGTATTTCCTAATGGGGGCATGATGGTAATATTGTACCCTCAGGAATTATTTGCTTGCTTATCATGACAACAGTGAGTTGTCGGAATTGCAGGCTGCAGACTGTAATATTGATAACTTATTCGTTGGATTTTTTTTCAGCAAGTAGGAGCATATTTATGTGACTTAGTTAGCTTGTTTTCTCGCATTTACATAGTTAGTTTCCATTTATTATAGTGTTTTAAGCTATTTTCGTGTGTTTGTAGGTCCTAATGGCAAAGTTGGCAAGAAAGTGCATTTTGGAGCCATTTGGAGCAGTTTTGGGCATGGAATGGATAGCTTGCATATGGAGCAAGGTGGATGGACAAATTTGAAGTCAAAAGAGGCTAGGAACATGCTACAAATCTGGAGAAACAAGTTCAAGATAAAGAAGATAAGGAAAGAGTAAGAAACATGGAACATTATCCAAACAACCTTATCTTATCCAAACCTTATCCTATCTTATCGTATCCTAATCTTTTGCTACCTTAATTTCTGCTGCAAAGAGGACTCATTTTCACATTAAATCACCTAAATATCAGATTCTAGAAGCCCTATTTTTGTGCCCTAAGTTTATGCGACATGTAACCCTTCTAGAAGTTCTAGAATATGCTGCAAGGATCATTCCTTGTCCTCCCTGGAATCTGAATGAAAGTGTCCTTGTTCTTTGGTGATTTGGAGTTCTAATTCCCCTCCTTTTCAGCCCAATTTTGTGCCTTCCCTTCACCCTATAAATACATGATGCCGCAACACTTATTCACACCCATCATTCACCACAATTCACACCACACATCCATCGTACACACAAATCCCTTTTGTGCCGCAACTTAGCAAGTAGGAAGAAGAGGAGAGCCTTAGCCGTGCCATCACATTCAAGCTTGGATTGTTGGAGCATTTCTAGGTGTATTCTATCTTTTGTTTTCAATGTCTAATTTAAGTTATCTTTATTTAAGTGCGAACATGAGGAACTAATTTCTTTATAGTTGGAGGTGAATTCGAAGCCATGATTATATGTTTTATATGAATTGATTACATCCAGTTATTATTTCTTGAGTCTTGAATGTGATTTGCTTATCTGAGTTATCAAAACTTGTTTATGTATGTTGATTGAGGGTCGACACTTAATTTGCATGCATGAATTTGGTGCTAGAGTATAAGGGAGTTTCACCTAATCATTATGAACTTATATTCACAAGTAGTGGATGTCACTAGTCATGATTGTGTTAAGTAAATCCTTTGTATGAGTATCATGCTTTTCATAGTTACGAATGCCTTGTCAATGCTTATGGTTTTCAAAGAACTTAATGACCTTTGATATGTTTTTCTATTATGCTTTTCAGAGTTAGGGAACTTGATAAGGATAATTTGGTTGTGATGCGTATCCCGTCCAATTCAATGAGTTAAGGAAAATCTGATAGTTAATTTGTGCTTTCACAGTTAATTTGGGGCATTGTCATTCATAGTCTAAAGGAATAATAACTGGAAATTGGTTTGTATGCATATGTCATGTGTGGAGAAGGGCCCTCTAACTAGCCTTTCACCCATTTTAATTCACCCAATTCGTTTTTATAAAGTGTTTTATGCAAAGTTTCTGTTTGAAGTTTTAATTTTGTCAAAAACAATTCCCCTTCATTGAGTCTTGTTATTTGAGTCAAAATCTGTTTTCTTTTAGTCTTTTGAGTCAAGTTAAGTCTTATTTTCCTCAAAATCACTTGTTAGGTCTAAAATTGAGGCTTTTTGATTGTTTGTTGCTGTTTTGAGTGTTTTAAGTTAGTTTTGAGTCTATAGAGTCTAGTTTAGTGTTTTGAAGTCTTATTTGTGTTGATTAGCATCCCTAGTTAATCCCCGGTCTAGAATGATCCCTACTTACATATATACCACAATTGTCAACAATAGGATTTAATTTGTGTGTCAAGTTAATTTTCACATCATTCAGCAAGTGGATAAGTGAGCCCATCTACGTTAGTATTTTTATTTATTTGTTTAGTTATTTAGTTATTGTTTGGGCTTGACCCAAAGATACTACAAACTTATTCTCGGAGTATGTGATGTTATGAGTTTGTAGGTGAAATTCTCCTATGTTCAATTTTGATTTCAGTACAACTATTTTGACGTTATGTTATTATATATCTATTTTTTGACTTTATGTTTTTGTAAAGGTATTATATTATAGTAATGTACTAAAGGAAAAGGAAAGTTTGAGTTTGGAGGCATGAAAGAGGAATTATAGCAATCCAATCACGACGAAATGGCATTCTCTTTTAATCAACCACTTTAGCTTGATTTCTTCTTTTAAATATTTTCTTTCTATCTTGAGTATTTTGTGTACTGCAACTTATTTCAAATTGCGGGGACAAATTTTTTTTTAAGGTGGGTAGATTGTAACAGCTCATCCCTAATTTTACGATTTTATTAATTTTAAAAGAGTAAATTGACGAAAATGCCACTAGAGGCGAGATTGTTGACTTTCGTTGACTGTCATTTCATGACAAGTATAAGCTATTATTTTATCGTATTCTTGAAGTACTCGATGGTATGAATGTGTGAGTGTATGTAGATTTGAATTTGGAGCTACAATGGAGATGTTATGAGACTACGAACATGAAAGGCATTTTTAATATTTTTCTGTTTTATCTTTTGTGACACAGTTTTGTGAGCCAGTGGGGCCCACAACCCATTCTCTCCCTTTCCCTCGTGTCCCCAAATCTTCCGGACCCTTCTTTCTTTCAACTTTAATTTTTCTCTCTCACTAAAAGCTCTCATTTCTTTACCCTTACACTTCCTTTTTCTCTCAGCTTCTCCTCATCTATCTTTCTATGCAGGTTCAGATACCACACCACCCTTGTCAGAATGACGAGCACCACCATCACAAACATAGACTAGTCACGAACCTCCACCTATTGCCATGATTTCCTCTCCCTTATCTCACTCTGCCTTATCTCACGGTAAGCCTCGAGACCACCCTTAACCTAAAAACATTCTTACTTTGAACTCATAATAATGTTTTTAACTTTAAAATTATGATTAGGGGTGATTTAGTGTAGAAAACAAGTTGGGGAAAATTTCCCCAGATTTTTCGAAGGAAGGAACTGTGGCCGTCGAGCCACTTTCAGATGTTTTTTTCGGCCATCTCCGGCCTCCGTTGGGCCTTGACTTGGTATGGTTTTGTTCCCAACTTTTCTAGCTTCAAATTGGGTTTTGAATCATTGATTTTGGTGGTGAATTAAGCTTGATATTAGGTATGGAAGTTGGCCTACAAATCAGGCTGAACCTATGCTTCGCGAGGAAGGCGAGTGCGGATGTACTCGCAGGTGCATGGACATATGAGGGTAGTAGGCACATATTGTGCGTGGTTGCTTATGCAACCACCATGTGGCGGTGCGTGCGGCGACACGGAGAAGCCTAAGGGCATGCCTTAGGTTTCTCAACGTGCTGAATCCTTATTTGATGTTTGTTTTCTGAAATTTGACCGTTTTTAAATAGTTTCTTTTTTTAGCCGTACTTTGTACAAAAATGCGTATATACGTTAGTACATTACATATTTACATGAATGGTTTCGTTTCTAGGTGAAACGCATTGCAAGGATCTTCGACGAGGCGGGTTCGACCTGGTGACATGATTTGTGAGTGGGTCTTTTATTTGGTACAATATATATATTTGTTTAGTTCAAGGTGGACTTGGGCTTTGAGAATGTCCTTATGTCTCCATTGGTACGTATTCGTAGCAAGTCTCAGGATATCTTGAAAGAGTTAGTTTGTCTTAGGAAATACCTTGGTAACATCAACGGCTCGAAGATAGCATAAATAATCAAGATAATGACTTGCTCAAGTGAAGCGTGGTGTGGAAGGGTTTGCATGGTTGCATGGCATTTTTAGCTGCATGATTTGGGCTTTCCCGGGGTGATAGTAAGCCTTTTAATACCTGAGATGTTTGATGAAAGGTTGCGGGAATCACTAAGGTTGCATGAATGGTGATTGTTAAGGCTTTGAGTATATTTCTAGGCAAAATAGAACTCTCTGGACTTCTTTTTGGGTGGTTCTCTCTCACTACGTTATCACTATTTCTCTTCTTATGTTACTTTACGTGTTCTTCTAATCCCCCTCTAATGGCTTATCTCCCTTATTTTGCAGATGAAGGGTTATTCTCTAAGCTTTAAAGGAACCTCCCTTTATGGATTGGTCTTTCCCTACTTTCTCCATAGCCCTCATATTATTCCTATTTTGGTGTAAGATAGCTACACTGTTGAGACCTGCAGTTTACTTCTTCCCAAGACACGGCTTTCCCATGGCGGTTTTCTGTAGGCGCTACTTTTGGTAGCGCGCCTTATGGCTTTCGCATGTTGTTTGTCCAAGCTAGGAAGGGAAAGTCAGTATTAAATGCTTGACTTGCCGGGCTTAACATGCATTTAATGAAATAATCTAGTTTAGTCATACCTAAGGGAGTTGGCTTGCTAGGGAAAGGGGTAAACTAGGCTAATTCTCTCAATGATGCCTACATGAGATACAAAGGGTATAAGCTTAGATCTATAGGCCCCCAAGCAGCCTAAAGTCTTCCATGACCCCGATTCCACGTAGGCCCGATAACCTTCTGTAACCATCCACTTGACAGGGCCCGAATATGTGACTTGGACTTATCATGGATAGTGACTAAAGAAGCATGGAGTGATGAATATGCATGAGCATGGCGTGAATGTCCAGCTTAATTATCGTGGCATGGCATGTTGGTAAATATATTCCTCGTCGATCCTGTGCCTTGACATGTGTTTGGGCTTGAATGTAGGATTTGCATGACAATTAGGCCTTAAGACTTGGTTAGATTGGTGTGTGACATTTTTGGGCCCCAATATTAGCCCCATTGATTATTTGGGCTATGAGACACCTTGAGTGGGTTGAATAATCAACCGCAGGCCCAAGGGATTCCTTTTTTAACGTGGGCTTCCTGATAAGACTCATTTTCTTCCTGCGTTGCAGTTGATAACTCCCTGTCATTATGCTTCCTTGCTTCCCGTGCACGTCCAATCATATGACGAAACTTTAGGTATTCCCCCGCTGTACTTGGTAACCATTACAAACTGCCCTTCTACCTAAGATAAGTATTTAATTTGTCTATGTTTTTCCTTCTTCTTCTTTAATTCTCCTTCATACTTCAAATTTCCCATAACTGTTTTTCTTTCAAAATCCTGTCTGCTTTTTGCGCTAGGTTGTTCCGTCTCGTTCATGCTTCTTCGTCCTCTGTGACAAAGTTTTCTTTAGTAAGGAAATTCTTCCCTAAACTCATTTTTGAAATTTGCTTCTTTTTTTTACCTTTTCTGTTTGCCCTGATGATGAAATTAGGCATGTATCCCCTCTATGTGATTATGCGTCCCACATATTTTGGGTTTTCAGCATGGGCGCACAAAGGGTGTGGCTTTTTCCTTCAGGAAATTGAACTTCACTCCTTGGGTAGTCTTGCTGCTTCAAAATCTTGTGTGTTTACTTTCTGTGATTTCTTTCCTTCTTTTCATGTATATTGTGCAATTGTCATCAAACTTAGCTTGCTGACGTGTTGATACATGCTTGAGCAGGATCGATTGATTGATTGCATCGATCTACTTGACATGATTAGCTTAACTGCATATAGCTTGTTTTTGCTTGGATATGTGTATAACATACTTTCCTTGGCTAGATCTTATAGGGCTTTGATAGCACGGCATGTGTAGGAAAAAATACATGTGTTTTGCATGGTAGCATGTAGGGAAAGTAGTTCAATGTTAAAATCTTAGACTTTTGCATGAAAATTTTGAATTTTATGAACGTACCCTTTTACTTTCCCAGGGCAGGCCTACTTGCTTCTTTGGGTAGATTCTTTGTCGTGTCTTGCTTTGCATGCGTATATATTTATTCTTGCATGTTGCACTAGCTTGTAGTATCTATGGTTTGACGCTTGCATTTCATAAGTGCGTTATGGCTGAGAAATCATAGTAGTGCTTAACAACAGTGGACGAGTCTTTGAGGACTGCCTTCAACAAGGTAGGTCGCCTCCTCATCTTGGTTCTTAAAATAAGGCTTTCAAGGAGGAGAAGCCTTCTTTAGGTGAGGCCACTGGCTGGGCAGATTGGGTGGATATTGAGCTTGGCTTTGCAAACCAGTGCGTGACCTTGACAAAGGCCAAGGTTTTAGATGTTATCTTTATGACCAAGTGATAGGAGCATATTCATGCGACTTAAATGGCTTGTTCTCGTACGTTTACGTTATGTTTCTCTAGTTATTTTAGTCCTTTATGCTTCTTTTGTGTGTTTTCAGGTTCTAAGGGCTTAGGGAGCAAGAAAGTGCATTTTGAGGCTATTTGGAGCATTTTTGGGCATGGATTGGATAGCTTAATCATGGAGCAAAGAGGATGGACGAAATTGAAGCCTTGTATGCTCTTTGGGGACATCAAACAAAGGGCCTAGCCCAATCAAACAAATCCTTTGAGCCATGGAAAACCTCTAGCCCAATCAAATATATTATGCCATGCAAACCAACCTATTTTAGGCCCATTCTATGTACTTAAACCCTAGCCCTTTAAACTAGCCCTATTATGATTTATTTCACTTCCATACTCCTTTTAATTCCACATGCATTCACACACATGCACATCATTCACTCACATTTCCACCATTCATTCTTTATTCCACAAACAAGTCACATGCATTCACACACCAACAACACTACCCAATGCCGTGCATCCCCTTCCATTTTCTGCACCTTTCCTCCTTGCAATTCCACATGCATTCATCATCAAACCCTAGCTATCATTCCACTCCTACCCATGCCATGCATAACCCACCTTCATCCTTTTAATTCACATGATTTCCCAACACACAAATCAGCCACTCACATGCATTCACACACACTTCACACAAACAACAAGTCTAATCCGTGCATTTCCCTTGCCATTTCCAGGTTGTCCAATTCATCATTTTCAGCCACATATCCACCCACATGCACCCTTTAATCATTCAACCATAAAGCCACATGCAATCTCATTCATCCACCACACATTGCACATGCTTTCACAAGCTTTAACCAACAACAAAACCATCATACAACCTGCCATCATCAACAAAACAACTCCTTTGCCGTGCATTCCCATTTCCTTTCCAACATCTCACATGCATTTCCTGAAGGGAAAATATGAGATTTATGTGGGATTTCTAGTGACTAGCATGCATATACAATTCAAGATTTATATACGAAAGCAACGGAAGCATGTCATACATTTTATCAAAGCTATAGTCATGCAAATCCCCTTCAAGATGCATAGGTTTATATAAGATGCATCAAAAACAATTTATTGAAGAACAAAGTTTAGGAGTAGTTTTGTACCTCTTGATCTAGATCTAAGACCAAGGATTGACCACCTCCAAGCTCTTTGCTCCTTGAACTCCTTGAGCCTAGCCTCCCTCCTTGCCTCCTCCACTTTGTTGAGAATGAGTGCTCCTAGGTCCTCTTCAAGTTTCCAAAGATATGAAAACCTCTAAAGATCCTCACCCACTTTGTAATGAGAAAGATGAAGGAATTAACCAAAGAGTGATAAGATGATTAGCTAGAACCCCCTTTGGTGGCCGGCCTTTTAGCTTAGAGAGAGAATGATTTTGTTTTCTTTTGTGTATGTTATGAAATTACCTAACACACTCACACACACTTTCATTATTATGTTCATTTTATTTCTTAAAGAAACAAGTCAACAATTGACTCACTCTCTCTCTCTCCCTTCTCATTTGGCCGGCCTATTGTGTTTAATTTGGGCTTTGGGCTTTTAATTATTTCAAGTCATCCAATGCTTGAATAAAAGCCCAATGGGTTTTGGCCCAATGGGCCCGATTAAACCCGAACGTTTCTTTAACCCCAAAACGATCTTTATCGCTTTTATGATTTCTTTAGACTTTCTAAATTAATCAAAACACTTAATTAATCCAATTAATTATTTCCTTCATCCATTAGTTACTCACTACAAGAGTGTATCGGTGAACAATCTTTTAGGTTCTAATTAGCAAGGCAGTGAGGTGATTGGCACCAATCCAATTGATTATCCAATCACTTAGTGATTTAAAACTTACTTTTAATTCACCTTCCTTTTAATGACTACATTTAATCATCTAGAAGAACTCACAAGCCATGAGTGACATCTAATCATATATCATGGCTACCCAAGCTAATGTAGAAGTTATTCGGAGAACCTATTCAGTTGGAATTACAATGTAATTCGATCCTTCTCTAAAACAATACTCTCAATCACATTACTAGGGTATGGATTTATAATGTCAAACCCCTAATGTGATTATTCCTTCTTATATGATTCATTTGAGACGTATAGGAACGCTTTCCTTTATTACGCTCGATACTTCGGCCGAAGATTCCCGAATCATATCTTAGAGTATTCATCCTCTCTTATCGAAGATTAGAGATTCCTTGTTGCGCATTCACTTGCCTTCATGGCTAAGTGGCTTAACCCCAACGATGCCTTGGACACTCTCGAATGGAATGACTTTAACATAATCAAAGATTAAGTACTTAACCACAAGACAACGAGATGCCTCAGGTCAAAGGATTACTTACATTATTCCAACCATTAGAGTTACTTGCTTGACATGTGAGTAGACCTCCATGCAAGTACTCTCGTTCGATTGTGTTCAGTGAACTCATTCCCTTAATGAGCACCTACATGCTTGTCTTAGTGTCGCTACACGAATGGGATGAGACTTTCCATCCTTCCAATTGAAGCGGACATAGTATGTACCAGTCTATGGATTGTCAGTATCCCTCCGACAATCCTTATGACCAGGAACCTTTTTGGACATAATGGTTATGAGAAGAAGGTCTCTGTAACCTAACATCATTAGGTTACTTCTTCCATCGATCCATTGTCCATGGATTCACTATTTAGGACATATTTCGTTCATTGAGATAGTCCCAATTAGTATCTTTGCCTTCCGATGTATAAGAGTCATATATACATCAATTCATTGTCCTGAAAGGTTTCTTCCAAAGATTGACTTTCAGGGCATATTTCCAACATTTCCACCTTCCTACTTCATCATTTCACCACATTCTCCCTCTTTAACTCACATGCATTCATCATAATTCACAACACAAAACAGCCAACACATGCACCAAAACCTTCAATGTCGTGGGTTCCCTTTGAAATTCCAGCATCTTCACATGTCTTTCTAGCTTTCCCTTTCATTTCCACCACTCATTCTTCATCATTTCAGCCACCTACATGCATTAATTATTAAACTCTTCATCATTGCTGATGCGAAAATTACTTGACACTCAAATTAAACCCTCGTTTGACAATTGTAGTAGAATGGATAAGTGAGGGATCGTTCTAGACCGGGGATTAGGAGGGCTTGCTAAAACCTTCTAAATTGACTTAAAAACATAAAAACTCAATATAAAACACTATTTAATGCTCGAAGAAAGCAAAACTAAAAATAAGAAAGATTAAGACTAAGACTTCAACGAAATAGGGGGGAATTGGATTTGGACGAATTTAAACTAAATGGATACTTGGAAACAAAACAAATTGTAAATATGGATAGATTGCAAACAAGTGTTGTGAAATTAGATGGTTGGTGAATTAGCTAGAGGTTCTTTCTCCACACATGATATTTATGTATATGAATCAATTTCCAGTTATTCCTTCATTGAATTATGAACGACAATGCCCCAAATTAACCGTGACATCACTAGTTAACCCTCAGATTTTCCTTAAATTATTGGATTGGATGGCATCATTCGACAACCCAAAACATTCTCAAAAGTTCCCTACATGTCATCATAATAGAGATACAATCGAAGATCATTAAGAATAATGAAAACCATAAGCATTGACAAAGCACTTGCAACTATGACATCATGTTACTCATGCTAAGAATTAAACTTAACGCGATCGTGACAAGCGACCTTCACTACTTTCAAGTATAAGTTAGTAACGATTATGTGAAACCTTCTTAAACTTTAGCCACATATTCATGCATGCTAATTAAGTGTCGACCCTCAATCAACAAACACAAATAAGTTAATCATCAAATAGTTAAGCCAATTGCATTCACGAATCAAGAGTTCATAACCGGAATTCATCAATTCATATTACATAAATAATCATGGTATTGAAATCACCCCTAGCTAAAAAGGGTTTAGTTCCTCATAACTTTGAAATCAAAGAAACACCTAAACATTCCAACAACTCAAACGTGAATTGTATGAACGTTAGGCCCTCTTATCTTCCATTCCTCATATTACAAAACAAAGAGAATTGAATTTAAACTTTGAAATCAAAGAAACGCGTAAACATTCCAACAACTCAAACGTGAATTGTATGAACGTTTAGGCCCTCTTATCTTCCTCTTTATTGTGGCACAAGAACTAAGGGATGTTGTAGGTGTGTTGAATGGATTGGGGGATTATGGAAATGGAAGAAATGGAGGAAAAACGGCTAGGGAGAAGATGGAAGTGTTTGTGGTGTGTTGTGTATGAAATGAGATGATGAATGAATGAATGAATGCAAGGGTATTTATAGGAGTAGTGGAGGGAACATATAGGGAGAGAATGGATGGGAGAGCATGTGAATGATAGTTAGGAGAATGATTAAAGGGGTGTGAATGGTTGGAAATGCATGTGGGTGAATTGGTGGTGCAATGATGAAAGAATAAGTGCATGTGTGTGTGTTTTGTGTTGGAATGAATGTGGATGCATGATGAAAAGTTAATAAATAATGCATGTAGGGTTAGGAAATAAAATCATAACTTAAAGGGGGGATGATTAAAGGATGTGGGTAGGTTGGAAAGGTGTGGAAGATGGATGGAATTAGGGGGAATGCATGGCAATGATGGGGAGTTCTTTGGTGA
>NW_025999543.1:0-64632 GCF_019419815.1 Pyrus x bretschneideri | reverse complement strand
GAAGGAAGATTTGTGAAAAACATGTTCATTTAAGCAACATCAATAGCATGCAATTAACAATTAAAGGCGGAATCATGCTTGTATGCACTTAAAAACAAAACATTTACCCATGAAATTCAAAGCCTAGTAGATAGGTGAACCAAGACTCAACTCAAAACAAAGTGAGTTGAGAAATCAATACCTTTGTAGATTCCTCTTTGCATAAGCAAAGGCTAATCACCCAAAGAGAGGGCCTTCATTCCTTGCATCTTAGATCCATGGATTTGGATGGATGAAAAGGTTTCTCCAAGTTCCCAAAATTGAGAACCTCTAATTATTCATCACCAAGGCATAATGAAGAAGAAATGAGTGACCTTGGAGGAGTTTGATTGCTAGATGATCCCTCCAAGGTTGGCCGAAATTTTAGAGAGAAAGGAGAGCTTGTGTTCTCGTCCTTTCCCCCAAAAATAACCCTTTGAAAACCCTTAGTAAATTTTAGGCTATAAAGTCCTTTATATAGTCCCTTCAAATAAGTGACCTAATGGACCAAAAGCCCTATTCTTTTACACATGGCCGGCCTATAGGTTTATTGGGCTTTCAAGCCCTTTGTTTATTCAAGTTGTCATACAACTTGAGTTAATGGGCTTGAAATTCAAATCCCATTGGGCCTTGCGGCCCAAAACTAACCCGAGGTCTTTAACGAACTTATTCGTTTGATTAATTAACATATTAATTAATCCTAGCCTTAGATAAATAATTAAACCATTTAATTATTCTTACTCATCTCCGTTGTTTCTTCAAACTCTACCTTACTCGGTGAACGATCCATTGGGTTCCTTTTAGCGAGGCAGTGGGCGATTAAAACTCTTTCTAATCGATTGTGAATTGAAACTTACTTTCAATTCTCCCGTTAGTGATAATACACTTTTAGGGCTTCCACAAGCCATGGTTGACGCCTGGCAGCATGTCATGGTTACCCAAGCTAATCAGAAGAGGTGGAGAACCTATTCAGTTTTAGGATTACAAATGCAATACGGTCTTTCTCTAATACAATACTCTTGACCACATTGTTTGGTTTGATAGTTTATTCATGTCTACTATCCAATGTGAGTCTTGTGCTTATATGATTACCTTGAATGTGATTTGGAACACATTCCTAAATCTCATTCATACTTTGGCCAAAGATTCTTAATCAAATCATAGAGTATTCTCCCTCAAACAGTTTGAAGGTTAAAGATACCTTGTTGCGCATTCACTTGCCTCCATGGCTAAGTGGCTTAACCCCAACGATGCCATGGACACTCTCCTGATGGAGTGACTTTGACATAATCAAAGATTAAGGACCTACCCACAAGACAACTGTGATGCCTCAGGTCAAAAGACTAATTTGCATTATCCCAACCATGAGTTCTCATGTGACATGAATATGAGAACTCTTCGTTGATCGTGTTCAGTGAACTCATTCTCTATTGAGTACCTACGTACTTGTCTTGATGTCACACACACCAATGACTCGAGACTAGTCACTCTCCCTGAGAGAAGACATAGCACGTACTAATCTTAACGGACTGTCAATGCCCAATTGACAATCCTATGATCAGGAACGTTTAGGATGTGTCTATGAAAGAATGGTCTCATGAATCTAACTTCTTTAGATCGCATTCTTCCAATCACATATTCCTTGGACTTATCGTTTAAGCATATAACATTTATATGAGACGGCTCAAACAATAATGTTTGCCCTTAATATTAAACTAGATTAGTTTAACATGTGAAATGTCCATAAAGTATCATCATATGATTGGTTTTAGGGCACATTTCCAACACTTACTTCGTCAAGCATATCTTTCAGTTGTATAAACATCTATGTGATTCAAAACCAATGACATCTTAGAGTATGTAGATATAGCAATGGAGCCATAAATCAAGTAATTGAGGAGCACCTTCTAGTTTGTAGAAACAACACTACTCCTAGCTTGGTTGGCTATATATGCAAGTCTTCCTCAGCAAGGAATCTTTGAGTCCTTGTTGAAATAGGTCATCTCATTAGCTTCTCAGTGAGTAAGGTGTTACCAGGTTATGGTGTTCGGCACATTGAAAGTCGAAGCTATTTTATTATTGGATATTCACAAATGCATTTCAGAATTTGACATTGCGATGACCGAACCACATTTACAGTCAAAACACTTATCTTTTTTGAGTATTTGTGTCCTTAGAGTTCGTACTGATTCGACACACTTATATTTTCACAAATATAATTGAAGTAGTCGAACCAAGTGTCGACGATCCTTGAAGTTCGCAGTGACTAGCAGCCTTGTCTTCAGGCTCTAGAACTCAAAGGCTAAAATGAGTTCCTTCCTCTGCTGCGATCACTCGAGTAAGAAGTCAATAGTGTATTCGACACCATTAGCACCACATTCATTTACTCACTGACCGAGCTTAGTCACCAAGTTGGCATGCCTCCCATTCAACCGAATGACGTAGTTAGCTTATTAGCTATTTGGTCTATGCGCCATGTAGGGCAAGTAGTTTTTAGGTCAACAGTAATATAGGAATAGAAATTTCAATCGTAATTAGTGTAGGATTCCTACTTAAATAGAGATTAATATAACCCTATAGATATTGTAATATTTCTACATATCAATACATGGAGTCATAATTGTACGTGGTATCACTTGTTTAGGCCTTCCTTAGGTGCTAGGGTTTTCTTCTATTTCTTTGTCGTCTACAATAGCACAAAAAAATTTTGCACCCCCAATTGTCGTCCCAGCACTAGCATTCCTCTCTCAATGGCATAATCTTCTTCTCTCCTCCTTGCCTAACACTGCTACCTTCCTTAAACTTTCCACTACCAACTACATTGTTTTGGGTCGAATCGGTCAATTGGGATCGAAATTCTTTGAGAAAATAACATTTTCTCTGTCACGGATCACACATCTAAAGGTGTTGTACTCAGATGACAAGCCATTAAGAGCAAGAATAACAATGTCCGCATCTACAAATGTGGCTCCAGCAGCAGCAAGAAAATCTCTTACTTCCTTAATTCTTAGCAAGTTGAGTCACAGAATCAATGCCTTTCTTGATGGTCTGAAGATCTGACTTCATTTGAAAGATAGTAGTTTTATTCACAACATCAAACTGTTCTTGAAGTCTAATCCATAAATCCCTTGCGCTTGTACTGCCAATTGCACAAGAAACTGCGACAGATCGAGGATAGTGTTGCAGTAATGAGTTGCATAAGTGCCCTATCATGCTTTTTCTAGACTTTATATTCATTGGTTTCAATTCTTGAAGGCGTACTACTTGATGTTACCTCTGAATCTGCTGAAGAGGTGGAAGAAAATTGAGCCGGGCACAAATTAATTTGTTCCATTAACAAATCCCATAATCCGATAGCCTTCAAGCAACAATTGCATCTGAATATGCCATTGACCGATTGGAACCAAACAAGTTGTAGGCCTTCACGCATCCAGGCAGGTACAATAATGCCAACTGGGTGCAACCTGCCAACTTACAATACTAAAAGAAAATTCAATGGCCAAGGTTCTTAACCTTGCTATTTTTGTAATATATATTACTACTTATGCATAAGTGGTTTCAACTATAATATCAAGGCCTTTTGTGATAAAACCTAACAACTACCAGTTGGTTGCGCAAGTGGTTAAGTTGGGGCATATATCGGCTCGATTATGAAATCTTGACACGTGAGATGTTTACTCAACAGAAATGGGAAAATGAATGAATTAGAGAGCTTAAAAATAGGAGAAGGAAATGAAATCCGATCATTTAGTCCCTCTTACTCAATTCGATTCATGATTTTTAGGTATTTAATTTGAAATTTCATAGGAAAATTTGCACTTTTTCGATTCATTAGTTTGCAAGTTTAGTCTCTTCTTACTCATTTGGAGACATATGAATGACTATTGAATGTTGTAGCTTTATTTTCTTTCCCTTTTCTCTCTACTTCTTTGTCTTTCTTCTCTTACGAGAATGGGTCCCACCATAGTAATTCATTTTATAGTATTATATTTTAGTTGTCTAACTGTAATAAATTAAAATAAATAAATAATTATATAGATATGAAATAATCTTTTATGATGAGAGTTGACGATGCTATTAGTTATCTTTCTCTGGATTTCCAACTAACAAAGGTACAATTGAATGACATTATCGAAAAAGTAAAAGATTACTTTGGACAGGAATATTGCCAAACATTGGAACTCAAGAATCTTGTGTCCAAATAACCAAAATTATAGAAATAACCGACTGCTAAGAGATGTGTCTTTATTCACAAGAAAGATAAAAGTGTTTACGGTTTGAATTGTATGTTTATTCTTCTCTCTTTGAGGTAAATATATAGTTGTACAATATCTCACATAACAGAAAATAAGAATCCCAATTATACAAGAAATAAATTATAGGATTACATTCCTAAACTAAATGGTTGACTCATGTCAACACTCCCCCTTAAGTTGATGCATAGATATCTCCTAAGCCCAACTTGTCAAGTGAGTCTTAAAACACCCTTGTTGAAACTGCATGAGTTAACACATCTGCTAATTGTTCTTCAGGCTTCATGTATGGAAAATCCATCAATTTAACATCTAACTTCTCTTTCATGAAGTGTCTATCTACCTCCATATGCTTTGTATGATCAAGCTGAACGGGATTATTCGCTATTTCTCTCGCAGCTTGATTGTCGCAGTATAATAGCATAGCCCCCTAAGGCTTGAGCCCAATCTCGGTGAGAAGAATCCTGAGCCATAACAATTCACAAATTCCATGTGCCATTCCTCTGTACTCTGCCTCGGCCGTGGATCTAGCAACTACATTATGCTTCTTGCTTCTCCAAGTTACCAGATTTCTTGCTACGAATATGAAGTAGCCTGATCTGGAGAGACAATCAATAATGTTTCCCGCCTAATCAACATCAGTATACCCCTTTACCTCCATATGTCCATGCTTCCTGAAGATCAGTCATCTACCTAGTGCACCTTTCAGATAACTCAGTATACACATCACTGCGATCTTCACTAGGAGCATGCATGAACTGACTTACAACAGTAACTGCATACACAATATCGAGACGTGTAAGTGATAAGTAAATCAATCGTCCTACCAATCTCTGATATCTTTCTTTATTGGTAGGAACTTGATCCTGGTATATCGCGAGGTGACGATTCTGCACAATGGGAGTTTCAACTAGTTTACAAGCCAACATTCCAATTTCTAAGAGAAGATCAAGAACATACTTCCTCTAAGACAAGTAAATACCATCATGTGAATGAGCAACTTCAATGCCCAATAAGTATTTCAAGCCTCCTAGATCCTTGATCACAAATTCTGATGAAAGATACCCCTGCAGCCTTTTTATCTCCTCTGTGTCATCATCAATAACTACCATATCATCAACATAGATAATTAACAAAGTAACTTTACCTCCTATGCGTTTGATAAACAGGGCGTGGTTCGCATTTCCCTATCTATAGCCGTACTTTTTCATTGCTTCAGTGAACCTTCCAAACCATGCTTTGAGTGATTTTTTGAGTCCGTAGAGAGCCTTTCAAAGTCTACATACTTTCCTTGCTTTATTCGGTGTTTCATATCCTGGTGGAAGATCCATGTATACTTTTTCTTCTAGATCTCCATGTAAGAGAGCATTCTTCACATTGAACCGTTTCAAAGGCCAGTCCAGATTAGCTGCCAAAGACAAAAGGACTTGAATAGTATTCATTTTTACGACCGGAGCAAACGTTTTTTGGTAGTCAACTCCAAATGTCTGTGTGTACCCTTTAGCTACCAATCTCGCCTTGTATCTGTCAATGGACCCATCCACCTTGTGCTTTATGGTGAACACCCATTTACATCCCACCGGTCTTTTCCCTTGTGGTAGTGACACTAAATTTCACATTCCGTTTCTTTGTAAGGCTTCCATTTCTACTCTCATAGCTTTTACCCAATAGAGGTCTCGCAAAGCCTTTTCCACTTTTGTAGGAATTTTAATCCTAGCCATTTGATTCACCATGGCTTGGTACTTGGGTGATAGTTGATGAGTGGACACATATTGTGTAATTGCATATCTCACTTTTCCTTCCGGAGAAAATCTATCAGGTGGTTTCCCACGGTTTTGCCTATGAGGTAAAATATAGGAATTTTCAATAATATCTGAAGTATGAGAACGTACCTTTTGGATATCCGCAGGGACATGAGCATGTACTAGTGGAGGAGAATGAGGGTTATTTTATGTTTGCACAGTCTCAGTATCACTAGCGGACCCATTACCTTCTACTGAATCTATAAATGATGTAGGCCTACTATTTGACACTGCATGAGCTATCTCTCAATCAGGGGTTTCACGGTCAAGATCCACTAGGCTTTGTCTTGCTGTGTCGTTGGTCACTACAGGGCTCTGAACTACTATGTTGTGGCCTACTGTTGCGCTTTGAATTGATGTGTCGTGACCCTCTAGTAAGACGCGGTCAAATAGGTTGCTCATACCACCTAAGTCTCAGTCTCGATCTCGCCTGTACTACTGGGACCATGCCAACTATCTCGTTCATGTGGAACATCAAACCAACTGTAGTCTTCATATTTACTATTCAACTCCCCCTGAAAAGTATAGTGGGTTTGATCAGAGATGAAAAAATCTCGGTTTTGGAAAACGTGACATCCATGGTGACATAGAAATGCTTAGTAGGTGGATGGTAACATTGATATCCCTTTTGTTGGCTATTAAATCCCAGAAATACACAATGAACAGTACACAGATCCAATTTACTCCGTTGATTCTTATGAAGATGCACATATGCCACACATCCAAATATGCGAGGTGATAATTAAAGAGAAGATGGTAAAGTGACATAATCTGTCAAGTTTTCCATGGGAGTTCAGAAGTTGTGAACTCGAGAGGGCATTCGATTAAGAAGATAAACGGAATACGTAACTGCATCTGCCTAATAGGCATGAAGAGCATGAGCCCCAATCAGAAGTGCCAGTGTAGTTTCAAGATATGTTTGTTCTTACGTTCTGCTACACCATTTTGTTGAGGAGTTTGAGGATAAGTAGTCTCATGAAATATGTTGTGCTCTATGAAAAATTGTGATAGTTCAGAATTAAGATATTCTCCACCATTATCGGATCTTAGGACTTTGATAGGAAGAGAAAATTGATTTCCAATCATCCAATAAAACTGTTGGAAAATTTGCCCAACATCACTCTTCTGTTTCATGGTATAGAGCCAAGTCATTTTGGTGCAATCATCTACAAAGGTAACAAACCACCAAATACCACGGTGCGTCGCAATTGGTGAGGGACCCCATACATCAGAGTGAACTAACTCAAAGGGCACCGATCTTTTATTGAGGCTCAAGTGGTAAGAAGTATGATGAATTTTTGCAAAAATGCAATCCTAACACTGAAAATCAGAGTTTGAAACGCCATTAAATAAAGACGGAAGTAATTTTCTTAAATAACCAAAAGATGCATGTCCTAGTCGACGATGCCATAACCAGATTCTCTTAACCTTGTTGTTGTAACCACTGCTCACTTGGTTGACTCAACCCAATACCACATCATCCACATAATATAACCTTCTCCTCTTAGTACCATGCTCAATAATCGTCCGTGTTTGGCTATCCTGTAGTAGGCAAAAAGTGGGAAACATGAGTAAAACACAATTTAATTGTTCCGTAACTTGACCAACAGAAAGTAAATGATTCAATAGTGAAGGAACAAGAAAACTGTAATGCAGAGATAGAGAGGGAGTAAGGGCAAAGGAACCCTCTCCTGTAACTAGAGCAATTTCACCGTGTGCTGTGATAACATTCCCCTTGGGTGGAACGGTTAAGTAGTGCAACAAGGATTCATAGTTTCTAGAGTCAATTATTCACCTAGAATCTCGGTTAGTGGATGCTGTGAATGCAGTGCCAATTTTACTTGGATCATAGGATCCTTCTTGGGACGAAATCAAATTCAATAATGAAAGCTGCTGGCCCATACTGTCTGGGTCCAAACTGTTTTCCAGAAGGCTGTCTCCTGGTGAGCTCGGAATGCCCACATGGTTGATGCAATCGGTTCCCGTGCTGATTGGCCCAACTGCTAGCCCAGCGTCAGTCCTCACGCTGCCTGCTTGCTTCCCCATTGAACTTTGGGCTTTAGGCTTAGCCAACCCATTCTCCGTCTTGCTGGTAATCGGCCCGGCTTGGCTGTCTGCCATTAAGGCAGCAAGTTGCAGCGGCTTAATAAAGGTCTCCAGGGTTTGGTTTTCCTCTGTATTTCCCTTAGGTGTGAATCTCTTGCTTCGAGACCATACCACCGGTTTGAGGGTTTTGTTTGGTTTCTGGGTTCAAATTTTAAGAACAACAGGATTTGTTTTTTCTTATGCAAGCTTTGCAGAATGCACGGCTATATGTGTTTAGGGTTTTATATATATGTGTGTGTGTGTGTGTATTCCGGAGCCAACAGAAAAATAGTTGGCATTTAGGGTAGAAGACTAAGAGAAAGAGACATGCCGGAACTTGCTCTGATGCCAAAATAAAAGTGTTTAGGATTTGAATTGTATGTTTATTCTTCTCTCTAGGAGGTAAATATATAGTTGTACAATATCCCACATAACAGGAAATAAGAATCTCAATTATACAAGAAATAAATTATAGGATTACATTCCTAAACTAAATGGTTGACTCACGGCAACAAAAATAACATAACATAATTCATAGTAATATTCAAAGACACGTATAGTTGCTGCACATCGGAATTTTCTCTACAAGGCGATACTGTATAGTTTTCTCCGCTAATAGTATTTTAACCAAGTATTTTGACCAACAAATAGTTAGCAAGAACGCAACTTAAGATCTAGTCCAATATAACTAACCAAAAATAGTTGGCAAGGACGCAAATTAACCCAGAATTGTTGTCTGCGTCTTGGTTAAGCTTTGTGTTATATCTCTCCACTTTGAAACCTTACTTTTAGTTTTACTTTTTTAATGCAGAATATTGGTGAAAATAAGAAGTATGTTAAATGTTTACGAGTATTATATTGATGTGCATGCACTGATGGCAATGCCCTCTCCTCATTTTAGCCTTTTGTCTCTTCTTAATTCTCGAAAGAGTATAGTTCTCTCACTCACTTCCTCCTTCTTTCGGTCCATTATATACTCGGTGACAATTCTATTTCTTCATTTACATGAATGATGGATATTTCAAAAAGGTTGTGCGGCCTATGTGAGCGAGTCAAAATTACAGCATGGTTTTCAAGTTCCATGTTTATTATGTCTTCTCGGTTTCAGGTTCTCACTTTTATCATCTCGACAAATTTCATTATCAAAATTTGAGATATTTTTGGATGTGAATGTTATTCAATGTGTGGCAAACAAACGTTATTTAGCTAATTCCCTCTTTTGTTTGCTCTAATTCTTCATCAGCAAATGGAGGAGCAGTTTAAGACATTGATTGTTCTATCTCACTACTTGGAGGTATGTATGTCTCCGGTCTTAGAACTTGGTGTTGGAATCTTATTTGGACTCTACAAATCATGCTAAGGATATGTTCCATTATAATTATAATCAGTTAGAGTTAATTATTAGGTTAACTCCCTTTAAAGTAGGACCGTAAGGCAAACATGTTGAAGTGATGGAAAGCCCCACGTCTATAATGATTTAATAGTGCTGTCAGTTACCAACTGCTGTCCATAATAGGTGGAAGGCAGTTTGGATCAGCATCTATATATGGAATGGTCCCTGCTCAAGAGGAAAAGGTTTTCATACAGAAACTAGCCCTATTCTAGTGAGAACACAAGGTCCCCATTGAGTAGAAGATTCTTCCTTATTCATCGTTTTACGGCTTTATCAAACATACAATAGCCAAAGGTGAGAAGTTATTGATTTCTTTCCATCAAATGCATTTGGGTTGAATTGATAACCAAACTCTTGTTCAGATACATGTATGTGGATTGTGATTTAGGGTTCTTGCTAATTGTAAAGTTCCAACATTTGGTATCAAAGCATGTATTAGCTCACCCTAAATTCAATTCTTTTAATTACTATTGTCGTTGATTATATTTTATCCTAGGTACTATAATTCTTCGATTAATGTTTGTTGGTTTTCTTTTGGGTACTGTGATCACGTTTGATACTATGGTGAAAACACCGGAATCAACTTGGGCCTCTCCTTCAAAAACATGAACCTTACGAGAACGAGAAAGTGATCAGGATCGTAAAAGAATCCAGTATAGAAACCAAGACCACCCGGACACAACAGCTTCTCTCCTCTGTGCGAGCTGTCTCTCTCCTCTGTGAGAGTTTTCTCTCCGCCGTGAGAGCTTTCTCTCCGCCGTGAGAGCCCTCCTTTGTAAGCATATTCATACAAAGCTCAAGGAAAGGATCTCCACGTTCCCAGCAACATAGGGAACCAAAACTGGCAAGAAATTCCCAACAATAGCGGCAGGTTAGTGTTCGATCTGTTTATATGCTTTTCAGGTCAAGTTTTTGGGAATTGATCTACTGGGTGGTGGAGAAAAGGCCTACGGTGACGGATCGGGATTGGGATCTGTCAACCTAGGTCGACCTACCCCACGAGGGCTGAAGGGGATGTTGCGATGATCGGATTAGGGGATCTGCTTCTGTCAATTTGGATTTGTGGGATCTGTTATTTCTATTTGATCTGTCTATGGGTTCTTCTTTGAGAATGTATGCAGAGACTGGGCTTTTGTTCCCCTATTTAAAAAATTCTCCTCAGATTTCCAGCAGCTGGAGGAGTTCTGCAGAATCCAAATGTCAATTGCTCTAATGATTTGTTTGATCTGCATTTAATTGATTATTTTTGAGATGGGTTTTAGCTGAATTAATGGAAAGTTTGTGATTTTGCGGTGCTCTCCTGTGATTTAGTCTGTGCTCTGTCCAATTAAATCAATAAGCTTCCACCTCAGTTTGTTCCTCGAGAAAATGGGGACTATCTATGGATTCAATATACATGAAGCTCAAAGTAGTAGGGGGGAATGCTGTAAGGGTGTAAGGTGATGGTAAGGGGGTGGGGCTACTCAAATTTAGGGTGACTCTATCTTCGAGGGGGACTGGGGTGGGTTGGGGTTTATCATTTCAGGGTATGGGTTGCGGGGGGTGAATCTGTAGGTGGAAAGGGGTGGAGTTTCATGTTTTGACAATTTTCAGTATAGAGAGTGGTGGGGATTACTGGGGTGAACCGTGAGAGGATTGGCTTGGGTGATCCATTTGAAGGTGTGTGAGTGGGTGGGTGTAAGCGAGGGTGGTTTGTGATTTTGGGAAATAAAAAGAGTGCTGGATTTTCGGGCGGATGGATGAGATCTAAGCCTCTGGGAGAAGAATGAGGCCGATGGATGAGTAGGTTCGGCATAATGGTCATATAATGCCTTTGAGACTTTTGATGCCATCGATATTTTGAGAATTGTGATTATTGGTTGGGGAGTGGGGGTTTCAGCGATTGAGAGGAATGGTGTCAGCATTAAGGTTGGTCGATTGGGTGCATTGCTGAGGATACTAAATATGTGTTGACGAATTGGCCGAGTTGAAGATAGAAAACAGCTGGTAAACTGGGTGGTTTATACGTGTGGTCTGAGGTTGCTTACAGAAAGTAAAGGTTTCTATACGTATCAGGCTGGGCGAGTGGAGCAGAGGTGTTACAGTGTGATGGCGACTAGTGGGGTGGATGAACTCGTGGTTCAACTGAACCAAACTCTGGAGTTATCAACTATGGAGCAGGGAGTTAAATTGGTTGGGAAAGTCTTTACGCAGAAACCAGTGAACAAATGGGGAGTCAGGAATATTCTTAGAGCGGCTTGGAAAGAATTGGGTGAGGTGGAAATAAAATGGGTAAAGGAGAATGTATTTATTATTTCGGTCAAAGATGAAGATGTGGCTTCAAAGATCATTGAGCAGGTCCCATGGGCAGTGATGAAGAAGGTGTTCTCGGTTGTGAAATGGCCTCCGGAGCTCGCCTTAGAGGAGTTGGAGTTGAATGTTATTCCATTTTGGACTCAAATAAGGGGAATGCCACTGGGTTTAGCATCTGTTGAGAATGTGCAGCGTGTAATCAAAGAGGCTGGGGAATTTATAGCCATGGAGGATCCTGGACACGCGCGTGGATTTGTACGGGTACGAATCTTAGTTGATACGGAGAAGCCATTATTTAAAGGATGTTGGATTCGAAGGGAGTCAAATAAGGAAACCTGGGTGGAATTTCGGTATGAACGGCTTCAAGACTTCTGCTACAAGTGTGGACGGATTGGGCATATCAATACAGAATGCTCTGCTGAGATGACTGGAGAAGGGGAGGTAGCGTATGGAGAGTGGATTAAGGCGCCGCCGATAAGAGAGGTGGTGATACCAAAGAGAGTGGAGTGTGTGGGCAGGGGGGAACGTCGGCAAGCCGGGGAAGTGCGCGGACCGGGCTTAACGTCTGCACAGAATCAAGGTAGATTACGGATGTCAAACTTACAAAGAATGGAGCGTAATCAAACCATTGAGACTGGGGGAGCATCCAAGAGTCGTGGCACAGGTCAAAAAAAATGGCGTAGAAGAATGCGGGGGGAGGGAGAGGATTCGTCTTCCTGCTCTGAAATGGAAAGCATCAAAACAGTGGGTGAAGGACAATCAGGCGATGTTCAGGGGGGCAATGATACTCTGTCTGCACAGGGTGAGGTCCCACTCTGGGGCAGTAAAAGAAGTGGGGAAGTACAGGATTTGGTGCTCACTCAAGCCCCACAGAAGAAACTCAAGGGCTCGGTTACGGAGGAGAACTGCCAAGGCAGGGAGGCAGAGATAGAAAGAAGGTTAAACAGCAAGGATGGTGGGCTAACGATGGAAAGCGTGAACCGTGCGGCGGTGGAAAATAAGGAAGGAATAAGTGAAAATACTGGAAGACAGGATGTAATGAAAGGGGGGTCGGACTTTGATAAGGGTAGGATGGTGACACGGAAGGCGGGCAAGTGGGCTCGGGGCGGTGGCGGCTGGCCTTCAACAGCCGCAGGCCAGCCATGAGTTATATCTTCTGGAACTGTCGTGGGCTAGGGTCGAACACGACAGTCAGGGCTCTTCACGGGCTTATTCGCAAAAAGAGACCCTCTATGATCTTTTTATCGGAGACTAAGATGAAAGATCATAGAATTCTAGGGGTGAGAAGGAGATTGGGTTATGTTCATGGCTTTGATGTTTCGCCAGTTGGAAGTGCTGGTGGATTAAGCTTGTGGTGGGAGGACAATCTGGAGGTTAACATTATCTTTTCGTCCAAGCATATTATTGATGCTGTGATAAGAATTAAAGGGCAAACGCATTGGAGTCGGTTTACGGGTGTGTATGGAACGCCGTATAGAGTTGAGAAAAATCTGTTTTGGGAATGGATGGTTAACCACTTTACCCCCACGGACATTCCTTGGATTTGTGGCGGGGATCTTAACGAATTTCTATGGGATCATGAGAAGTCGGGTGGAGTTGAGGTTTTGTACAACAGGCCAAGGTTCTTAGAAGAGTTTCTGTCTTCCACTCAGTTGATAGACTTGGGTTTCAATGGGCCGGCCTTTACGTGGAGAGGGATGAGAAAAGGGGATTGGGTGGAGGAGAGGTTAGACAGGGTCATGGCGAATGAGAAGTGGCAGCAACTTTGGCCGAACTCCCAAGTGATGCATGAAACGGTTTTAGCATCGGACCATTGCCCAGTTATTCTTATTTCTAATATTGAAGGGCAGAAAGGAAGGAAGATGTTCAGGTTTGAGGCGTATTGGGTCGCGGAGGAAGAGTGTAAGAATTTGGTGGAAAAGTGTTGGGATCGGCAGCATAATGGCAGCCCTGTAAATAGGTGGGTGAGATCTTTAAACGATTGCCGTTATCGTTTAAGCAGGTGGAATCGCACTAAGTTTATGGGGCGAGGTAGCAGGATCCATGATCTTCTTTCCCAGTTAGATTTGCTCCAGCGAGACTGGGGTCCAAACTATGATGAGATAAGGGAGATATCTCGGCGGATTGATGAGTTAAGACTCCAAGAGGAGAGTTATTGGTGCCAGCGATCGAGGGTAAAATGGTTGAGGGAGGGGGATGCTAACACTCAGTTTTTTCACTCTTCAACCCTTCAGAGGCGAAGGAGAAATAAGATTGTGAAGCTTAGGGATGAGAATGGGAACTGGGTGGAGAGTCCGGCTCAGGTGCGCCATTTGGTGGATAATCACTTTACTTCAGTTTTTAGCTCGGCAGGGGATCGTAACTGGGGGTCGCTCCTAGATTGCATTAATCCCTCGGTCTCGCCAGAAATGAATGAGGTACTAATTGCACCAGTCACGGAGGAGGAGATAAAGGCGGCGGCTGGGAATATGGGAGGGCTTAAGGCTCCTGGCCCCGATGGTTTCCAGGGGATCTTTTATCAGACATACTGGGAGATTGTGAAGGAGGGCGTTTCTGCTTTGGTAAGAGATTTGATTCAGGATGCTGCGGGTTCGAGTTTGATAAATCAGACTCATGTGGTGCTGATTCCCAAAGTCCCGAATCCGGAATTTGTGTCGCAATTCAGGCCGATCAGCCTGTGCAACTACTCGTACAAAATTCTGTCAAAGATTCTTGCTAACCGATTGAAGGTACTATTACCTAAAATCATCTCTCCTTCTCAGAATGCTTTTGTGGCAGGTAGACAAATTCAGGATTGTATTGGCATAGCCCATGAGATGTTTCATTATCTGAAGGGAAGGAAAGCTCAGAATAGATTTGAAATGGGGATTAAACTTGACATGCAGAAGGCGTATGATAGGGTTGAATGGGATTTTTTGGATGCGGTAATGGAAAGAATGGGTTTTTGCAGTAGCTGGAGATCGTTAATAAGTGGTTGTGTTTCGTCTGTGAAGTTTGCTGTTCTCCTAAATGGACAGGCTGGAAAGTCTTTTGCTCCCTCGAGGGGTCTCCGTCAGGGGGATCCTCTTTCTCCTTATTTATTTATTTTGGTGGGGGAAGTTCTATCCAAACTGATTCAGGAAGCGGTTGACCATGGGAGGTTGGAAGGTGTCAAGATAGGTGGATCCGGACCCGTGATTTCTCACCTCTTCTTTGCGGATGATACCCTTCTATTTTTGAGGGCTGATATGAAAAACTGCGGGAATTTAAGACATCTGCTGGACAACTTTTGTGTGGCGTCGGGGCAGAAGGTAAATTTGGAGAAATCCAGTGTATTTTTTGGGGCTAACGTTCCGAAGGTGAATGCTGAGCAGATGGGGAACGCCCTTGGGATGAAGGTAGTAATCAATCCGGGAACATATTTGGGGGTCCCTACCATATGGGGTCGGTCGAAAAAGCGTGGTCTTGCTTATGTGAAAGGAAGAGTAATGGAAAAGCTACAAGGGTGGAAACAAAACACTCTTTCCCGTGCCGGTAAAGAGGTTTTAATTAAGGCTGTTATCCAAGCTATCCCGGCATACCCAATGTGCATTTTCAAATTCCCAGTCGCTGTTTGTAAGGAATTGGATGCGTTGGTGGCTGGGTTTTGGTGGGGATGCAAGGAGGGAGCCCACAAGATTCACTGGGTTTCAAAAGAGGTTTTGGGTTTGCCAAAAGACATGGGTGGTTTAGGCTTCAAAAACTTTCAGGAATTTAATGAAGCTCTGCTTGCTAAACAGTGCTGGCGTCTAATTACGGAACCGGATTCGCTGTGGGCTAAGGTGATTAAGGCTCGGTATTTTCCACATAGCTCAATCTGGGATGCGAAGAAGGGTGGGCGGGCCTCTTGGGCGTGGAGCAGCCTCATCTGTGGCAGGGACGTGATTAGGGAGGGCTCCCATTGGCAGATTTTGGGTGGTCAGGAGGTGCGGGTGTGGCAGGATAGGTGGCTTCCATCCTTGCCCCTTGGACATCCGGAGCCGGTTGGCCAGGTTGCGGTTACTCCCAATTTAAGGGTCAGTGCACTTATCTGTCCGGAGTCAGGGAGGTGGAATATTAACTTCTTACAACCCTTCATATCGGAGGAGGCTAGGCAGGCTATAGAGGAGACGCTTCTTGGAGATTTAAGTCGCAAAGATAGACTTATATGGGATACGAGTAAGAACGGTGCTTATTCGGTCAAGTCGGGATACAGATGGCTGCAAGGAAGATCTCTGACGAGAAGGGATTTGCGTCGGCCTTCTGTTCGTGGGGTTCCCAAAGCGTTTTGGAAGGGGATTTGGAAGCTGGAGGTGCCCCCCAAGTTACGGCATTTCTTGTGGCTTACTGTGCACAATTGTCTTCCTACTCGGGATGCACTGTTTCGACGAAGGTCCTCTCAAACATCTACTTGTCCTATTTGCTGCTGCCATGATGAAACCATTGAGCACATTTTCCTTTCCTGCTCTTGGGTTGAGCCAATTTGGTTTGGAGGGGCATTGGGTTATAAAATGGATCGTCTTTCTCTCCCCTCTTGGTCGGACTGGATTCAGGGGGTTTTCTCTCCGAATTTAAGCAACTCTGGAGATATAATATGGAGACAATCTTATATTGTTTTTACCTGTTGGTGCATATGGAAGGCTCGCTGTGATTTTGTTTTCAAAGAGGTGCCCATTAACCCATTAAAGGTCCTGGCAGATATCTCTGCGGCGGTGAGATCGTTTATTAGTGCAAAGGCAAAGGATGGGGAGAGAGGAGGGGGTGACGGAAGGAGGAACCTTCAGGTTACGAGATGGTGTGCTCCGACCAACCCTTTTGTGAAGATTAATGTGGATGCTAGCTGGTCCAAGGCAACAAAAATGGGTTTTGTTGGAGTGATTGCGAGGGACATGGAGAGTAAGTTCGTGGCTGCTGCGCGGCATCCTATTAACGCTCCTTCTACTGCAGCAGCGGAGGCTTCTGCGTTGTTGCACGGGTGCAAGCTAGGTGCAGAGCTGGGTGTAAGGTATGTAATTCTGGAATCGGACTCCTTGGATGCGATTAAATGTCTTTCTAGCTCGTTGTCTATGGGTAGTTGGGAGGCATACCCGGTGCTGGCTCGGGTTAAAAAGTTGGGGGGGGATTTCATTGATTGCCGATGGTCTTGGGTGCCACGGTCGGCTAATGGCGTGGCTCACAAGATTGCATCAATTGGTTTTTCGGAGATGAGTGATGTTGTTTGGGTCGTTAGGCCCCCATCTTCGTTGGTCTATGTATTGAACAATGACGGATTACCTTGCCCTCATTAATGGGTTATGGTGGTGCTGGGGATGACGCCTCTACTTGGTGGAGGGGTCGTTGTGGTTTATCCCTTGACACTGCTTGGTATTGTTTTTATATGTTTGCCTCTTTGTAGGCCTTGTTATGTTATGATATGGTATTTGCTTTCAAAAAAAAAAAAAAAAATTGGCTCATATAATTGAAATAAAATGGTGGCTAGGGTATATTGGCATCCTATCCCTGACTTGCACTGCTTAAAACTATAGATAATTATTAATAAAATAATATAAAACATAAAGAGATTTATTCCAAACTTTCTGGCTATTACCAATAAATAATATTGAATATAAATAGTGTTCTAGGCCTATTTAATTGGAGAGTTATAGAGAGGGGTGCGGCAAAGTGTAGAGAGAACTGGGTGAATTCTAAAGCTATCAAAAAGAGATGGTAAAATCCCATAAGGATTTACTTAATCACATTCCTATTTAAATTACGACTGCAACACTCCCCTTTGAGTGTGTAAATACTCAAGTAAATGACGTATCAGGTCTTCAACGATGAAGTTAGATGATAAAGTAGTTGGCCAAATGAGTGAGTATGAAACCAACAGATGGATGAAATAAAAGGTAAAGATAACAAAACCTCACTACGGTAAAACCCATTATAGGAGAAAAGCCCATAGCCTAAGGAGATACATGAGAAGTTTGCATTAAGTCAAACCATACGTCTTTCAGCCGCAAGTAGAAAAGCTCACATGGGTATGACTAGCCCAAAATGGGTACCTTGTTAAAACCTAGTTAAGTAGCAAAAACCCCAATGAGAAAAATGCTCATAATCGTGAAAAAGAATACATTAAGATCAAGTAAGTATACTTTTGGATGCTCCCCCTGAGTTTGATAAAACTTCACAAAGAGAACTACAAGCATTGCAAAAGAGATAGTTATGCATACCAATTCCCCAGACAAGCTTCTGGAAGATAGACTTTGGTAGTGACATCATGAAGAGGTCGGCAAGGTTGTCCAGGAGCAGATTGCTTTACTTCAATCTCCTGATACTTTTATTATGTGATGTAGACGCAATATGCTTAGCATTGATTGACTTCGTTGATTTATCATGTCTTGGTCTAATCAATACACGCAGCATAGTCTTCATGAATCGTCTTTGGGACTCAACAAAGGATGAAAAACAAGAGGTACTTCGAATATACGCAACAAGAGTTCTCAACCATGTCCCACAATGGGTAGTGATGTATTCGAAGATTTCGCAAGCTCTATATCATGAACTCAAAGATATTGTGGTATCCCTAACAGTAAAGATATAACCATTTGGGACATGCCTTATGTGTGCTTGATAAGTAATGTGTGTCAGCATAACAAATAAGGCAAGCATCATTATGAAGATTAGCAAGGTTGGATCTACTCAGAATGCATAGGGATAAACACAAATCTATAGTACCTTTAGGGTAGCAAAAAAAACATCTTTAATGTCAATTCAGTGGCTGCATGTAGGTGCTATTGAAATTGAAGGAAAATTTTTGTCCTAACTAAGATCATGTGAGAACATTTGAACACATAAGCAAACTAATAGCACTTTAAGGTAGGCATGCGTTCAAAAACAATTCTAAAAAAACATGACTTTCAAGGCCTAGTCAATGGTGAACCAAAAGACTCTTTGACAAATTAAAGAGAAGAGAGAGTTTGAGTTTCATTACCCTTGAAGCTCATCCTTGTTTACACAAGGGATTCATCCAAGTGGAGGGCCTTCAAGTCACCTCCTTTACTCCTTGGATGGTTGCTTCTTTGCTTCACCTTTGCTCCTTGAGGATTTGAGGAGAGGAACTCCATGAACACCAAAAGTTTGGTGTCTCTACGTGTCCACACCAAGGATATGGTGTGAAGATGAAATGGATGACTTAAAGGAAGGAAGAGTACTAGCTATTTTTCCTCTAAGTGTGGCCGGCCTCTTTGGAAAACAAAGAGAGAAAGAGTTTTGCTCTTTTGCCTCAAAAGAAAAACCAAATGCGGTAAAACTATAAAGTTCCTTTTATAGCACCTCACATTTAAGTGGTAAACTTGCAATTATGCCAAGTTCACTACCACTCACCCTATGGCCAGTCACCCTTTAGTTATTGGGCTAATTGCCCATTTTGTTTTAGTTGTCATACAACTTAAACATAATGGGTCATGTGGACCAAAACCTTTTCGGGCCATGAGACCCGAAACTAACTTGAAAGCCCAATACGAACCTTTCATATAATTAATTAACTAATTAATTAATCTTGACCATTCTCAATTAAACCATTTAATTGCTTATCCATCTCATTTATATTTCTTCACTTTCATCCTTACTCGGTATACGGTCCATTAGGTTTCAATTAGCGAGGTAGTGGGTGATTGTTACTCGTAACGATCAATTGTGAATTGAAATTACGTTTCAATTCTCCCTTTGATGAAGATTAGTGTTTGCTAATCTTCAAGGCTTTAACAAACCATTAGTGACACCTAGCAGTATGTCATGGCTACCCAAGCTAAGTAGAAGTGGTCGGAAAACCTATCCAGTTACAATTACAATGCAATACGGTCTTTCTCTAATATAATACTCTTAATCACATTGTTTGAGTGATAGTTTGCTTCATGTCTACTATCCAATGTGATACTTCTCTATATGATTCAATTGAATATGATTTGGAACAAACTTCCTAAATCATATTCATTTGCTTTGGCCAAAGACTCTCGAATCTATCTCAGAGCATTCTCCCTCCACCATGGAAGGTTATAGATCCCTTGTTGTGCATTCATATGCCTACATGACTAGATAACTTGACCCAATAATGTCGTGGACACTCTTGATGGAATGCTGATGCGAGTTTTATACGCACACAAATTAAACCCTCTTTTTATCAATTGTAGTAAGTACGTAAGTGGGATCGTTCTGGACCGGGGATTAGGAGGGCTTGTTAACCACTTGGATTTGACTTCAAAAACGTAAAAACAAGTTTAAAACACTATACTAAACTCGAAGAATGCAAAATTCAAAATAAGATGGATTAAAACTAAAACTTCAACGAAATAGGGGGGGAATTGGATTTGGATGAATTTAAACTAAAATAATTACTTGGAAACAAAACAAATTGTAAATATGGATTTGACGGAAATGAATGGATGGGAAGCTAGCTAAGGGGTTCATCTCTATACATGTTATACTTGCATACAAAACGATTTCTAATTGCTTTTCAATAAACCATGAATTCTCAACGCCCCGGGTTAATTAGGTCCACTGAAATTAACCGTCAAGTTTTCCTTAAGTTAATGAATTGGATGATTGCATACGACAATCCAAAGCATTCCTCACAAGTTCCCTACATGAATTGCATAATAGAGATACAAGCAAGAATCATTAAGCATCATGAAAACTATAAGTGTTGACGAGGCATTCGTTACTATGATTGCATGAAACTTATGCCAAGAATATGTTTAACGCGATTGTTTATAAGCAACCTCCACTACTTGTGAATATAAGTTCATAACTATTACGTGAAACTCACTTATATTCTAGCGTCAAATTCATGCATGAAAATTAAGCGTCGACTCTCAATAAACATACATAAATAGGTTATCAATCAAATAGTTAAACAAATTGAATTCACAACTTATGAAACGTAATTAGAAGTAATCAAATCATAATGCAAGCATAAACATATATTTCGAATCACCCCCTAGCTAAAGGGGGTTTAGTTCCTCATACTTACAAAACAAAGAGAATTGAAATTAAACATTGAAATCAAAGAAACGCTTAAACATTCCAACAACTCAAACTTGAATTGTATGAACGTTTAGGCACTCTTCTCTTCCTCGTTGTTGTAGCACAAGGTCTAAGGATAGGTTGTGTGATGGTGTGAAGTGTTTTGGAGGGATGGGAAATGGTTGGATAATGGCTGCAATGGAGGAGATAAACTGCACAGAAATGGAAGGGTATGCACGGCAAGGGATGTGTGTTTGTGTTGTGTGTTGTGTTGTGAATGGAATGAATGAATGAATGAATGAATGCAAGGGTATTTATAGGAGTAATGGAGGGAACATGACAGCTAGGAGGTGGGTGGAAATGTGGCTGCATGTTTGGTGAATGATTATGAATGAATGCATGTGACTTGGCTAGGTTGGAAAGCTGGAAATCTGAAAATGCAAATGGAAATGCTGAAATGCAAAGGTGGCCACGGTTTTGAGTGTATTTTATGTTGGAAATGCATGTGAATGCATGTGAATGTTGTTTGTGTGAAGTGTATGTGAAATAAAGGGTGAATGGTGGCTGAAATAATGATGGAAAACAGCTAGGAAAAGTATGGAATGCATGTGAATTGTAAAGGGAAAAGCTGGAAATGGCTAGGAAGGTCACGGCATGGGATGTTTTGGTGCATTGTGGCTAATTTGTTTGTTGGTTAAAGATGCATGTGGATGAATTATATAATGGGAAAGTATGTGACTGACAACTAGGATGGATGGTGGCTGCAATGATGAAGTGTGATGGCTGAAAATGGCAAGGGAAATGCATGTGTTTGGACGGCAATGATGGTGTTTTGTGCATGTGGCTGCAATGGTGTGTAATGATGGAGGAATAAGTGCATGTGGTTGAATTGGTGGTGAATGTGCATGACAAAGAATGGATTTGGCTGCAATGGTGTGTAATTGGGCTAGGGTTTAAGTGCATGAAATGGACCCAAATTGCTCCCCCTTGTATGGCAAGGAATGGTGTTTGTGTTAAGCCCATGGCAATGTGATTGTAATTGGGTTAGGGCCATTGTTTTGTGTCCTCAAGTGCATACAAGGCCTTCAATTTCATCTAACACTTGGGCTCCAAGAATAAGCTATCCATCCTTAGCCCAATAGTGCTCCAAAAAGGCCCCAAAACACTCCACAATGCATCCTTTCGTCAAACACGTCTTATAATCCTGAAAACACACAAAAGAAGCATAAAGAACTAAAATAACTAAAGAAACATAACGTAAATGTACGAGAACAAGCTAAGTAAGTCGCCTAAATATGCTCCTATCAAATGCCTTTGACATGATCAAAGATCAAGGACCTAACCATTAGACATCTATGATGCCTCAAGTTAAAGGACTACTTTGCATATTGCACTTACGAGTTCTTACATGACATGTATGTCCGAACTCTCTTTTGATCGTAGTTCAGTGTACTCGATTACCTTTTTTAGCACCTATGTGTTTGTCTCATGATGCGATACAAATGTGACACACAAATTAAACCCTATTTGTGACAATTGTAGTAATGATGTAAGTAGGAATCGTTCTAACCGGGGATTAACTAGGGGTGCTAAACACTTTAAACTAACTCAAATAAATAAAACTAACCTTTAAAACACTTAACTCACTTAACAAAAACTCAAAATAAGTCCACAAGACTCCAAATACTTAAAAACACAAAATAAGATAGATTGTAATGACTAAGACTAAACGAAATATGGGGGGGATTGAGGTTTTGACAAAATTAAACTAGAATGCACAGATTGCAATTAAGGGCAAAATGTAAATATGAATGTGATGAAAATATGGATGAATGCTAGCTAGAAGGTTCTTCTCCACACATGTTACACTTGCATACAAGATGATTTTCGGTTGGTCTTTCGATGAATTATCAAACTCAACACCCCGGGTTAATTAGGTCCGCTTAAATTAACCGTCAAGTTCTCCTTAAGTTAATGAATTGGATGGATTAGCGCAACGCAATTCACAACATTCTCCAAAAGTCCTTTACGTGAAAAGCACAATAAAGATACAATCAAAGATCATTAAGCATCATGAAAACTATAAGTGTTGACGAGGCATTCGTTACTATGATGAGCATGAAACTAGTGCTAAGAATTCATTTAACGCGATTGTTTATAAGCAACCTCCACTACTTGTGAATATAAGTTCATAACTATTAGGTGAAACTCACTTATATTTTAGCATCATATTCATGCATGAAAATTAAGCGTGCACTCTCAATAAACATACATAAATAAGTTATCAATCAAACAGTTAAACAAATTGAATCCACAACTCATGAAATTCCAACCAAAGGTAATCAATTCATATTGCAAGCATAAACATGGTTTCGAATCACCCCCTAGCTAATGGGGGGTTTAGTTCCTCATACGTACAAAACAAAGATAAGTAAATTTAACCATTGAAATCAAGGAAAAGAAACACCTAAAAATTCCAACAACTCAAACTTGAATTGTATGAACGTTTAGGCCCTTCTCCTCCTCTTTGTTGGGCACAAGGTCTAAGGATAGGTTTTGGGTGGTATTTGTATGGAGGAATGGTTGTGTGATGGTAGGGTAGTGTTTTGGAGGGATGGGGGGTGGTTGAAATGGAAGGGTAGATGCTGGAAATGAAGGGGAAGCCACGGCTTTTAGGATGTGTTTGTGTTTTTGTTTGTGTGAATGCATGGGTTTTTATAGGGGGAATGGGAGAATATGTGGCTGATTGTTTAAGAGTGCATGTGGCTCTTATGATTGAGAGTGCATGTGGCTAAAATAATGATGGAAAAATAGCTAGGAAAAGAATGATTAAAGAGGGAATGCATGTGGAAGTGTGGCTGCAATGAAGGAGAAAAGCTGGAATGGATATGAAAGCCACGGCAAAGGGTTTGTTCTAGATGATGGGTGCATGTGGCTGCCAACTAGGGTGAATGATTGTGAATGCATGTGGATTAAAGAGGGAATATGGAAGAGAATGTGCTGCAATAATGAAGTGGGAAACTGGAAATGCAAAGGGGGAGCCACGGCAAACAAGGGAAGTTGCTGGAATTGAAAGGTTTTGCACGGCTAAGGCTTTGTTTGATTGGGCTAGGCCCTTTGTTTTATGTCCTAAAGTGCATACAAGGCCTTCAATTTCATCCAACACTTTGGCTCCAAGCATAAGCTATCCATCCTTAGCCCAAAAGTGCTCCAAAAGGCTCCAAAATGCACTTCTTTGCTCTTTTAGCCCTTAGAACCTGAAAACATACGAAAATAACTTAAAAGACTTGAAGAACTAAGAAATGACAACGTAAATGCACAAGAACAAGCCAACTAAGTTGCCTAAATATGCTCCTATCAAATTCCCCCACACTTAGCTTTTGCTAGTCCTCGAGCAAAACAAAACAACAAAAGAACACGAAAACTAGACAAAACGAACAAAACACAACCTACACCTTCCAACGTTGCCTTAGGGATTTCCAATGCACAAGACATGTTTAAAACAACGTTTGAATGTAGTAACATGCCTTAGAGAAATCACTTAATTCCTTACAAGATACTCTCTTATTTTCACACAGACTTTCTGATTACACACCCTACACTAAGTATATGTGAGAAGATTGATGTAAATATGAAACTAAACACTCACATATGTTTATAACAAGGAAAGCACTTTTCTGGAATGTATATGAATAAGATCTCATGAAAAGAATGCTACCAATTAGATGCGAGAACTAGGGATACCATATGCTTACATCAATTCCAAACTCCACATTATTGAAAACATAATGATCAAGATTGAAGCATAAGGATTGTAACGGGGTAAGGGTGATTGGCTAACAATGAAAGGTAAGGATAACAAACGTTCTTTAAGCAATAGCATGCAAAGTAATGAAATTTGACACTTAGAATCACTTATGATTGCAGAAACTCACTTAGACGCAGAAGGGGAAAATTCACACAACTCTTAGGGCCATATTCAACTTTCTGGACCCTTTCTTCAACTACCACAAACATGTGAGCTTATTTTCACTTATTTCATCCTCTTTTTCTTTCTTTTCACAACTTTTTCTTTTCTTTTTCTTTTTCCACGAATATTTTTTTTTTATGCCTTATTTCTTTTCGTAGCATATCAACACACACACACACACACAAATTCCCCCACACTTGTTGTTTTGCATATTCGAAAGGATTCCCTCTAAGTCATGCTTACTATGCTTCAAGAACAAGGGTATAGGTGGTCCTAATCTAGGCTAGGTGGGGATGATATGGGTAAACAAAGAACAAAGGCTAACAATGGCTCAATGGGGGTTATGACCTACAATATATATATATAGTGCATGGGTTGGCTGTTTGGTTGATGGCTTCACTACACACTTCATCTTGATATATATTATGCAATCATGCTTTGACTGGAATGGATGCAAGTTCTAGCATTTGGAACTAAATGATGAAACGCCTTCTAATTAGCAACCAAGCAAGAATAATGAGATCATGCAACGAGTTTGAAAACAAGAATCACAGATTAATACTCTCCAAAGAATGTTTAAAGCTCAAGTCTCTCAGGGTTGTAATGTTTGTTTGAGTTCCTTCCTTCAAGCATGTTACAAAAACTAGGATTGCATATGAAGTCATACATTATAACCATAACCAAGCATATACCAAGAGTATATCAAACTTTTCTCCATTGTTTATAACTCTTCTTAACAACCATGCAATTAAAAACCAAATCCTCATCATTGTGTTGGAAGGTACCCTAAGACACAAACACACAAAAACGACTCAAAACACTCTTTTTAGGCTTTTCAAAACATGTTTTTCAAATTTTTATGTTATTTTCGGAGTTATAAAACAAAACACACTAAAACACTCCAAATCAGCTTAAAAACATTTTAAAATAGCAAGGAACAACACTTGAAGTTATGGGTGATAAAATCCAACGAATTTGCATCAACATACTTAGTTACCCCCCCACACTTCAATCAAACATTGTCCTCAATGTTTTAAGCCTAAATTCACACCAAACAAAAGTAAACACATAAACAGCAACTAAACATACTAAACATGGCAGAATGTAACTAACAAAGAGAAGAGTTTAGGGACGCAAATCTGGTTATGGAGTGTAAATTCCATCTTCTTCTTGGTGATTGCATTGAGGCTTGATCTTGAGTTTGACTGGAAGATTTTCTGGTTTCCTCCAATCGTTGATTTTCCACAGGCTAATCTTGAACTAGGCTGCGGATTCTGACACATGGCAGACAAGCACGAGGTAGAGGTGATGACCTGTTTCTTTGTTCAATCTTTCCAATTCGTATTGAAGAGGGTTAGAGGATAACTCAGCATATGCAGTTGTTGCGTTTGCTGACTATCCACAAGATTGATGTTTCATTGTCACTCGTCTTAGCTGTTCTTCAAGCAGATGTGGTCCCTTCTCTAGAAGTGTATCAACCGTTGAAGATGACTACTCGAGAGCAACGCTAGGTAAGCAACCAGGGAATAGATTCCAGGTAGTCGGTTCCAGATCGGAAGACTGACTCCAAGTGCCGGCTGATTGCTCTCTTTCACTTTGCCATGCGAGTAATAACAAGGACAAAGGAAAAGACAGGGAAATAGCATGATATGAGATACCTTTGCTTTCGCCCTTGATGATATAAGATACTTTTGCTTTTGAAGAAGCAGCGAATGAATTAGCACATATATTTATTGCCCTTGTCTCCACATGCTTCGATCTACCGTTTCCTCCTGCCTCATCTGTACTCCAGGCATCTGGTATCTTCTTTGGGGGTACATCACTGGTTGAATAGGTGTTCTCAAGGGAAGAAGAAAACTGAGCATGTTGAGAGGTTTGGTTGCAGCTACATTCTCGGCCGAGAAGAAAAGTCATGCGTTTTTGGATGTATGTCTTGCCATGAATGTTGACGTATATAGGAATTGTAATGGCAAGTAGTAGTGCGGATGCGGCAATGACCTCCACGCGTTTTCAACTTTGTCAAAGATCTTTTGACAAAGTTGCACGCGTTATCTGAAAAGCCGAGATTGCGGCTTTGTCACCCACGCTTGTCGGCAAAAGTGTGTAGCTGGGATAATGACCTCCACGTGTTTTCAACTTTGTCAGAGAGCTTTTGACAAAGTTGCACGCATTATCTGAAAAGCCGAGATTGTGTCTGAAAAGTGTTGACGAAATTTACGCAGGAAAATCCAGCTTTTAAGATTTGAAGAGTGGTGTCTCTTCAATTTGAATCGGTGGTTGTGTCGTCTCTCCCTTTATAGAAGTGATCGATCACCTCTAACATGCACACTTTGAAGATTGCCTATTCGTGAAAATCATCTCCGGCCCTTTGAGATTTTACTCCATCCAACCCTTCTCTTTTAACATCTTTGAAAATGGCTAACCCATATAACATTTGCTTAGATTTGAGTCTCAGCAGTGATCCGGTTGCGCCGCATCAGGGTAATGTATGGTGCCCGTCTTTCTTATCTTCTAATGGCCCTCTTACAGGTGAAGACTCCGTGATGACGGATGCAACAACAGCTACGATAGTAGCTAGGAACCTCCTCACTCCTAAAGATAGTAGGCTGCTTTCAGGACGGTCCGATGAGTTGGCCATTCAAGATTCCCTAGCTCTCAATGTTCAGTGTGCGGGCTCTGTTTCCAACATGGGCCAACGCCTACTTGCTCGATCCCGTCAAGTTGAATCATTGATGGCGGAGGTGGAAAATCTTAAGCAAGAGATCAAACAGCTTAAGCATGAGAATAGAAGTTTGCACGTGCTTGCAAATAATTATTCGACAGGCATGAAGAGGAAGCTTGATGAGCTGCAAGAATCTGAAGGTCGAATTTAAAGTGACCGTCAAAGGTTTGGGGCTTTCTTCTAGAGGCACCTTTTTCCTGCGTCATCTACCGTTCCACCAAGTATTGAGGCCTCGAATGATCTATCTTCGATGCCTCCCGCTTCTAGAGTTTTGCCACGTAGTGGGGCTTCACGTAAACAACCTTTGTGAAGGCTCCATCTTTCTCTCTTTTTTTTTTTTTTTTTTTTTGGAACTTGTAATTTCTCGGAGATCAATGAACATGCTTTGTTTTATTCAGTGTATTGGGTTGCCTCCCAAGTAGTGCTTTCTTTTATGTCTTGCAGCCGGACGAGACCTTCTTTTCTCACTTAGGACCCACAACATGCAATGGGATCTCCTCCACAACATGCTCAATAAAGTTCTCGTAGTACGGCTCAATGAATGGGAGGGGATAGTGATCCTCCCTGATTCTGGCGTTTGGATTCCTAAAGTCCCTGTAACGGATCCCACCACCTTGAAATTGATTGGGTACCTGCACCAAAGAAGGTAACAACCTATTAGTTGAAATGGGAATCGGAATTGGGATTGGAGACTTACTAGGATGTTGTGGCACTGCCCCAAGGGCAGCCACCTTCTCGCCAATTTTAGCACACGGCACGGTCATATTGGATGTTTTTCGGGTAGTGGCATGCTCGTTGTGCTCCAATCCAATTCCTTCCTTGGTGGTGATTCTAGATGCATCCTTCTTGATTTGTGCGGATCCTTTCGGCCCTATGTCCTTATGCACATCTATGACAAAACAAGAATGAACATCATTAGTATTCTTAATAGATTCAGAAACTTTAAAGTTAATCGTATCACCACCAAACTCCATAGTTAAGGCTCCCTTGGCCACATCAATCTTGGTGTGGGCTGTTTTCATGAAAGGTCGTCTAAGTAAGAGTGGCGATGGTGGAGAGTGGGTTGAATCATCCATGTCAAGCACATAGAAATCTGCAGGAAAAATCAAGTGGTCTACCTGCACCAAAACATCTTCCAAAACTCCTCTCGGGTATGCATTAGATTGATCGGCTAATTGTATAATAAACCCATCTTTTTTAAGCTCTCCTAGATTCATAGATGCATAAACAGAGTATGGCATGACATTGATTGATGCACCTAAATCTAGCATAGCATGTTCGAACTTTGTATTACCAATTACACATGGGATAGTGAAACTACCTGGATCTTTGCATTTAGGTGGCAGCTTTCTTTGCAATATGGCAGAGACATTCTCACTTACATGTACCACCTCTTTTTCCCGAATCCGTTTCCTTGTTGTACAAATCTTCTTCAAAAACTTCGCATACTTCGGAATTTGCTTTATTGCATCATGAAGGAAGATTTGTGAAAAACAAGTTCATTTGAGCAAAATCAACAACATGCAATTAACAATTAAAAGGCGGAATCATGTTTATATGCACTCAAAAACAAAACTTAACCCATGAACTTCAAAGCCTAGTAGATAGGTGAACCAAGACTCAACTCAAAACAAAGTGAGTTGAGAAATCAATACCTTTGTAGATTCCTCTTTGCATAAGCAAAGGCTAATCACCCAAAGAGAGGGCCTTCATTCCTTGCATCTTAGATCCATGGATTTGGATGGATGAAAAGGTTTCTCCAAGTTCCCAAAATTGAGAACCTCTAAGTCTCCACACCAAGGCATATTGAAGAAGAAATGAGTGACCTAGAGGAAGTAAGATTGCTAGATTTTCCCCTCTAGATTGGCCGGCCTCTTTGAGAGCAAATGGAGGTTTGTGTTCTCATCTTTACTCCCAAGAAAACCCTAAGGATGAAATGGCTATAAAGATGTCTTTATACCACCTCACAATGGAGTGGCAAAATTGCAATTAAGCCAAGTTCACTACCCTCCTCTAAATGGCCGGCCTAAGGGGATTTATTGGGCTATTTGGGCCTTTGTGAATCATTATTCATTAAGTTGTCATACAACTTAAGTCAATGGACTTGACGTTCAAAGCCCATTGGGCCTTAAGGTCCAAAACTATCCCGAGGTCTTTAACGAACTTATTCGTTTGATTAATTAACATATTAATTAATCCTTGCCATAAATAATTAAACCATTTAATTATTCTTACTCATCTCCGTTGAATCTTCAATCTCTACCTTACACGGTGTACGATCCATTAGGTTCCTTTTAGCGAGGCAGTGGGCGATTCAAACTCTTTCAAATCGATTGTGAATTGAAACTTACTTTCAATTCTCCCTTTAGTGTTTATACACGTTTAGGGCTTCCACAAACCATGAGTGATACCTAGCAGCATATCATGGTTACCCAAGCTAATCAGAAGAGGTAGAGATATTCAGTTTAGGATTACAAATGCAATACGGTCTTTCTCTAATACAATACTCTTGACCACATTGTTTGGTTTGATAGTTTATTCATGTCTACTATCCAATGTGAATCTTGTATTTATATGATTACCTTGAATGTGATCTGGAACGCATTCCAACATCTCATTCATACTCTGGCCAGAGATTCTAAATCATATCATAGAGTATTCTCCCTCAAACAGTTTGAAGGTTAGAGATCCCTTGTTGCGCATTCACTTGCCTCCATGGCTAAGTGGCTTAACCCCGACGATGCCGTGGACACCCTGATAGAGTGACTTTTGACATAATCAAAGATCAAGTACCTAACCACAAGACAGCTGTGATGCCTCAGGTCAAATGACTACTTTGCATTATCCCAACCATGAGTTCTCATGTGACATGAATATGAGAACTCCTCGTTGATCGTGTTCAATGAACTCATTCTCTATTGAGCACCTACATGCTTGTCTTGGTGTCACTCACACCAATGACTCGAGACTAGTCACTCTCCCTGAGAGAAGACATAGCACGTAATGATCTTAACGGACTGTCAATGCCCAATTGGCAATCCTATGATCAGGAACGTTTAGGATGTGTCTACGAAAGAATGGTCTCATGAATCTAACTTCTTTAGATCGCATTCTCCCAATCACATATTCCTTGGACTTATCGTTTAAGCATATAACATTTATATGAGACAGCTCAAACAATAATGTTTGCCCTTAATATTAAACTAGATTAGTTTAACATGTGAAATGTCCATAAAGTATCATCATATGATTGGTTTTAGGGCACATTTCCAACAATCTCCCACTTGCACTAGAGCCAATCAGCTTAGTCATCAGTGATGATACCTCTTCTGTAGTCATTTCATAAATGGCTGAGTAGTAGGCCTAGACAATGGATATCTATATGTTATCCATAGAAGCAACCTTGAGAATAACGACGTCACCATTATACATGATTCTCAATCATGTGGTTCAGTCTCTCATTTGAGTTCGGACCTTGATGAGACCTTGATTCCCTGGCTTGAGCTATCGCCCCATTAGTGTCATACACTTTCTGGTTGGAACCGAATGGAGAGTTCATGAATGAACTTTCCCATCCAAACAACAATGTTGTAAGCTTCTATATGGCAATATATTTTGCATACATGATGGAACACATTAAAGTCATTTACTTTTAACGTTTCCACCCAAATATCTCTTTAGTCATAATAAAGAGATATCTCATTATCACTTCATTCATAATGAAGAGATATTCTATGATGGATTAGATTCATAATCTAATACATTTACGCTTCCATTACGTTACTCTAATTCTTCCTCATTCTTGAGGAATCCATCCTTAGTATTTCTTAAATACCTAAGGATTCACTTGACAGTTGCCATGGTTCTGTTCCTGGGCTTGCACTGATATCATCTTGTACCGTTCTGGGTACAACTTATATCAATGTTTTCATACAATATGAAATACATAAATCACCTTTCTACGTATGCATAAAGGATTCTATTTACGCATTATTTCTTTGGGAGTCAAAGGGTACATTCCCTTTGAGAAGAACAACTTCCTAGTCTCACTAGAATTGTCATTCTAATTGAAGTTTATCATCATATGAGAAACTTCCTAGCATCTCTTGTCTATTTTAGGGATTGATATAATCCAATTATATCTTGAAATCTATCATTATAGATTTCCATCCCATGTATATAGACTATGTCTCCCATATACATTCTATCATTATAGAATGTTTAAAGTCATAACTTTAACGATGAAGAATTCCTTTCATTTTCAAAATTAATATATATCATGTATATATATTCAAATTTAGGAATATGATTAACTCCCACTAATCTTTTGTAAACCTAGTAAACAAAAGATTCATTTACATCTTTATGAGAAATCAAACGATTTGATTCTTTTTCTCATAAGATGCTTATAGCTCCCACTAACTTGCTGAGATTCATGATGGATGGATCTCTACAACTTATATGTCTTGTGATTCTTAGTTTTACACATATATTATCAAGACTATCTTGATAATGGTTTCGGAAACCCATATTATGTCCAAACATTGAATCACCATTTAGTTGTTTCTAGCAATCTTCGAATTAATTGAAACTAAGACTATGTCAAAGACGGTTTCTTCAAAGTCAACCATTTTCTTTGAGTGTGGTCACCTTAAGCCCCCGATTAGCTATTAAGGTTTCATTATTTCGATTCAAATGGTACTTTACCATTTCCTTGAGTATATGTCATATATATACACTCAGTGTAGTCATAAGGATTTTCATTCTTATTTCTTTCGAATTAAGAGGTGTAACTCTATGACATAGTCATAAAGTTCAAACCATTCAACTGAGACGATTTATAAATCCTTCTCGACTACCTTGGAGCTTGTGTTGTAGGAACTAGTTGTTATTTTTGTTGATCATATCAAACAAATATTGCTTATTAGCACACAACCCCAAATCTTAACATGTTTAAGATTTGTCTTTCTTTCCAACTACATCTTATGGAGTTATGAAAATTTTGGAAGATCTTCTAATTGACAATCATATTGTTTTTAGAAGTATATATATCCTATATATGGGTAATAGATAACATCCAACGAACTAAATTTTATTCAAGTTCGTTCTTCTCCTAATGGAGAAATTCATATCTTATGATGCTATTTTCCTTGATATCTTTCAAGGAAACTCATCTAAAGTGTTATCTTTCCTTGGATCAAATCCAAGGAGGTAAATACTTTAGACGTCTTACTCATCAACTCACATTTCTTGAATTCTTTGAAACCTTTTGCAAAGTATTCGGACTTGTGTTTATTCAAAATAAACTATAGTCCAACCGAGAGTGATCTTTGGTGAATGTCATACAACATGAGTAGTATTATGTTGTGGATAAGAGCCACTAACATCTAAGTGAATTAATCTCAACAACTTTGTGATTCTTTCTTCTTTCCAAAAGAATAAAGATTCGAACATTTCGCCTCTATACAATTTTAACAAGAAGGCATTGGATCTTGATCTAATGATCCAAAGCATCCATCTATTACCAACTCGTAATTTATGTTTTAGAGGTGTCACAACTCAGTTGGGATTAGTCACTCCCTTGCAACCTTTTGGGTTTTAAGCATCGTTATATTCTTAAACAGTTAACACTACCACATCATCTCTACTACAAAGACAATTAATTAGATTACCATAATCTAATCATTCATTAATAAAGAACAATGTTTTGTCAAACAAAGCATTCATCCATCTCTACAACTGTGAAGGAAATATGTTCCTTTAAAATTGGGACGTAAAGACAATCTTTGGTTTTTTCCAATTTCTTTGGTAGTTCATATGAGGAAGTAAGTACAATCCGCTTTCGCAGAGATCTATATTCGATTCACGTTTGGAATGTGAAGTACTTTCTCTTCTCTCATTAATCTTCTACTTCTTATTAGCACACTTTTACAACAATTGTAAAACATAGTTGCTAATACAGAATCATGTATTCAAGTAGAAGAACCAACTGTTTTGAATTATTCAAGAACATTTTACAACACCTTCGAAAGGTGTGTTCTTTGACACTTGCAAGACATTTCTTACAAATACCCCTTCCAATGTCCATCCTTTCATAAAGAAAGTTTGTTCCCTTGGAGTTAGTTTGCCTTCTTCATTTGACTTCCCTTTTGACTACAATAGTCATGGTCCCTAAACTCCCACTATCTCTCTTGAAACTTATTTCAAATGTGTTATACACATCAAACGATTTGGAGAGCGTGCGGTTATTGTTCACTATATAGTTTACAATAAACTTAGTGAACCATTAGGATAGGGACACAAAGGTGAAGTCCTTGCCTAGTTTCCGTCTCGTTAAGTGGTTTAACACTTCAACTCTCAATGATTCAAAATCATCATAAGTCCATATAAATGGACTATTTTTGTCAACCAACCATTATGTTCTAAACATAATAACAAACTTTCAAGAGTTGTTCAAGGCAACTCTCATTTCTTCATACAACAATTTGTAAGTGAAGAATCATGGCACATAAAGTGTCCATGCCCTTGTGCTTACTTCTCAAGTTCCTTGTTCGTGTAACAAAGAGACAAGCACTAGAGTTTGCATTGTCCTCTTCATGGTAGACTTATCTAACATGTTCTTCCATTGATACATTATCAATAGGAAGATTGTGAGGATGAGACTACTTAGGTACTTTTACAATCCATTCAAGACAATCTATGGGATTGTGGTACCAAGTTCGGAAACTAAAGCGTTCGGTTTTTCTTTGTCAAGTTTTGGATAGCGTTTGCAAATATAATTGTAAACAAATACATAACGAATATAAATTGATTGATTTTAAGCTATTTGATCCAGGTCTTTAAATCAAAATAGCACCACCCACTATTTTTAGCAAATTCCATATCCCTCATCGGAATTCGAGAGTTTTGGAGGAAACTCTTAGTAGGGTATGGGAGGCTCACTATTACCAAGCCCACCTCACGATAATACGATATCGGCTAGCATTAATAATAATGAGAGAGTACGCTTACTCATTTGCATCTCTTGCAAGTACCCATCTTATTTGGCCTCTAGAGAATGTTGCCTCACAATGATATGATATCGGCGCCATTGCACTTAGTTAAGTTATTCCCACCATGCTTAGTTCATGAAGGGGTTCAAGAATAGCCTCACAATGATATGATATTGGCCATCCTCGTTGCCTACATTCACCTCATCATATGCGTATAGACTCCTCCTGAGTGTAAGCATGCACTTTGTACTCCCCCATGATAGGGTGAAGCCGGTGTACAAGTCACAAACGATTGGAGCCTACCACGGTGGAAGGCCACGAAGAGATATTCAAAGCATCTCTCGCTTATCAACTTAATAATGGTTTGGTTGAGGGTTTTAGGTCTCATCACATAAATATTCATTTTAATCTAATTAAAACAATTTTGGTCCTATTACAACTATTGGTCCATTTGATTGATTTAGTTGTATATGATACTCCCACTAAGCTTTTAAAACGGTTTTTAAAGCAAGAGTATATGATACTACTAACATAAGGTTTGCATTCATTGATGGACTATATAGTTGCCTTAGGGCCTTAGGATGACTATGAACCTTTGATTCGATTCAACACGAGCCTAGTGTTAAATCTCGGTCTAGGGATGGAGATTGATTTTAGTTAGGCGTTTAATCACATTAAGGCGTGTTGTCTTAGGGCGTTGGACCCAACTACTCCAATTTCATGCATATCGAATAAAACAAGAAAGGAGTACTTCAAAGTAAATAAGAGCTTATGCTCTTTTACAACAATTGATCAAATCAAATTACTTTAAAGTAAAGAAGAGCTTATGCTCTTTTACAACAATTGATCATATCAAATTACAACCAAAATTTAATCTACACATTCCCATGGTTCAAATAAATTTGAAACGGCCTTTCACATAGCTCAATTATAGTAGGCTTAGGTTCGTAGGCTTAGGTTCATAATCACCCTTTCTTTAATTAATTAACGCTTTAACTAATTAAACTTGAATGCAACATTTTCATTTGGTTTTTGTATCCATAGAATTGATTTAGATGGAGCTAAATGAAATGAAAATCCAATTCTCATTTAAAGAGACAAAACAATTTTGTTCTCTACCTAATTTGGACCAAAATGCTATGACCTCAACTTGTTTGGGCCATAGTGCAATTAACCTCAACTTTTGGGCTATTTTGCAAAAACTTAAACTTTTGGGGTCACTTTGTAAAAACACAAAAGTCCACTACTTCATGTAATTACAACTAGAACCCAAAAATTTCCACAAAAGCTAAAACTTCATTAAAGGAGCAAAACAATTTGTCCTTTTAGTGATTTTGGACCTTTACGTAAAAACGTAAATTTTTGGGTCAAAGTACAAATACACAAAACTATCAAAACTTTATGTAATTGCATAAAAGCCCCACAAGGACCCTAATTGAGTAGGGTGGCCGGCCATTGAAGCAAAGTATATAAAAAAATTTCAAAGTTTTGTAAGTGGGGTGTGTGAAATGGAATAAATCATTACACACCTACCCACTAAAATTTCTTTAATTTTTTTTTCAAAACAAATATCTAAGATATTTAAACATAAGAAATATTTCAAAACAAAAACTTTATGAAATAAATCAAAACTTTGAATCAAAACACCAAACCTTTTGTTCTTGGCAAGAACATATCAAGAACAATGAAGAACATCCATGAAAACCCATAAGAGCTCCATGAACATTCTTCACCCAAAAACATACCAAAACCACTCAAACTTAAGGGAAATAACATACAACCATACTAGGGTACATAGGGGTTCCAAAAGTCATTTTAAAACACTTTTAACAAGTCAAACAAGAACCCAAAAATCCACCCTTTGGATTTGGCCGAATTTCCGCAAAAACATGGCACCAAATTTTAGCTCCAAAATTCATGCTCATATGAACTACATCTACAACATTTGAGATGGCAAATTTTCTAACAAAATTTACATTCAAAGAAGCAAGAATAAAGCTTGTAACAATTACAACATTCAAATCACAAACTATGAACTACAAAACCCAAAAGGATTCACCAACTACTAGACTTAGGCTCTTGATACCACTTGAAGGAAGATTTGTGAAAAACAAGTTCATTTGAGCAACATCAACAACATGCAATTAACAATTAAAAGGCGGAATCATGTTTATATGCACTCAAAAACAAAACTTAACCCATGGACTTCAAAGCCTAGTAGATAGGTGAACCAAGACTCAACTCAAAACAAAGTGAGTTGAGAAATCAATACCTTTGTAGATTCCTCTTTGCATAAGCAAAGGCTAATCACCCAAAGAGAGAGCCTTCATTCCTTGCATCTTAGATGCATGGATTTGGATGGATGAAAAGGTTTCTCCAAGTTCCCAAAATTGAGAACCTCTAAGTCTCCACACCAAGGCATATTGAAGAAGAAATGAGTGACCTAGAGGAAGTAAGATTGCTAGATTTTCCCCTCTAGATTGGCCGGCCTCTTTGAGAGCAAAGGGAGGTTTGTGTTCTCATCTTTACTTCCAAGAAAACCCTAAGGATGAAATGGCTATAAAGATGTCTTTATACCACCTCACAATGGAGTGGCAAACTTGCAATTAAGCCAAGTTCACTACCCTCCTCTAAATGGCCGGCCTAAGGGGATTTATTGGGCTATTTGGGCCTTTGTGAATCATTATTCATTAAGTTGTCATACAACTTAAGTCAATGGACTTGACGTTCGAAGCCCATTGGGCCTTAAGGTCCAAAACTATCCTGAGGTCTTTAACGAACTTATTCGTTTGATTAATTAACATATTAATTAATCCTTTCCATAAATAATTAAACCATTTAATTATTCTTACTCATCTCCGTTGAATCTTCAATCTCTACCTTACACGGTGTACGATCCATTAGGTTCCTTTTAGCGAGGCAGTGGGCGATTCAAACTCTTTCAAATCGATTGTGAATTGAAACTTACTTTCAATTCTCCCTTTAGTGTTTATACACGTTTAGGGCTTCCACAAACCATGAGTGACACCTAGCAGCATATCATGGTTACCCAAGCTAATCAGAAGAGGTGGAGAACCTATTCAGTTTAGGATTACAAATGCAATACGGTCTTTCTCTAATACAATACTCTTGACCACATTGTTTGGTTTGATAGTTTATTCATATCTACTATCCAATGTGAATCTTGTACTTATATGATTACCTTGAATGTGATCTGGAACGCATTCCAACATCTCATTCATACTCTGGCCAGAGATTCTAAATCATATCATAGAGTATTCTCCCTCAAACAGTTTGAAGGTTAGAGATCCCTTGTTGCGCATTCACTTGCCTCCATGGCTAAGTGGCTTAACCCCGACGATGCCGTGGACACCCTGATAGAGTGACTTTTGACATAATCAAAGATCAAGTACCTAACCACAAGACAGCTGTGATGCCTCAGGTCAAAGGACTACTTTGCATTATCCCAACCATGAGTTCTCATGTGACATGAATATGAGAACTCCTCGTTGATCGTGTTCAGTGAACTCATTCTCTATTGAGCACCTACATGCTTGTCTTGGTGTCACTCACACCAATGACTCGAGACTAGTCACTCTCCCTGAGAGAAGACACAGGACGTAATGATCTTAACGGACTGTCAATACCCAATTGGCAATCCTATGATCAGGAACGTTTAGGATGTGTCTACGAAAGAATGGTCTCATGAATCTAACTTCTTTAGATCGCATTCTCCCAATCACATATTCCTTGGACTTATCGTTTAAGCATATAACATTTATATGAGACAGCTCAAACAATAATGTTTGCCCTTAATATTAAACTAGATTAGTTTAACATGTGAAATGTCCATAAAGTATCATCATATGATTGGTTTTAGGGCACATTTCCAACACATCAAGGAGCGGGATATTGACATGCACCTTCCTAAACGTCTCCAGGATGTCTTTTTCATCCTCCTCTATCTTGGCTTGCATAAACCTGCTAGGAAAGGGAACGTTTGGTGGAATCACATTAGAAACAATTGAGTTTGGACCTACCTTACATTTGTTGGACGACCTAGGAGCTTGAAGTGGTTGCGGTAAGGGTTGCTCCACCCTTTCCGTGGCTTTGCCCTTCTTCTCTTCCTCTTGCAACAGCTTTTCCTCCTCGTCTTGGCTTGATTTTGGTGGTTGTGAGGTGGTTCCAACTTCCGTGCCACTTCTTAAGGTGATTGTGATGGGTTACGAATGTGACACATAAATTAAACCCTATTTGTGACAATTGTAGTAATGATGTAAGTAGGGATCGTTCTAACCGGGGATTAACTAGGGGTGCTAAACACTTGACTCAAATAAATAAAACTAATCTTTAAACACTTAATTTACTTAACGAAAACTCAAAATAAGTCCACAAGACTCCAAATACTTAAAAACACAAAATAAGATAGATTAAGACTAAACAAAATATGGGGGGGGGGGGAATGAGGTTTTGACGAAATTAAACTAAAATGCACAGATTGTAATTAAGGGCAAAATGTAAATATGAATGTGATGAAAATATGGATGAATGCTAGCTAGAAGGTTCTTCTCCACACATGTTACACTTGCATACAAGATGATTTTCGGTTGGTCTTTCGATGAATTATCAAACTCAACACCCCGGGTTAATTAGGTCCGCTTAAATTAACCGTCAAGTTTTCCTTAAGTTAATGAATTGGATGATTGCATGCGACAACCCAAAGCATTCCCCACAAGTTGCCTACATGAATTGCATAATAGAGATACAAGCAAGAATCATTAAGCATCATGAAAACTATAAGTGTTGACGAGGCATTCGTTACTATGAATTGCATGAAACTTATGCCAAGAATTTACTTAACGCGATTGTTTATAAGCAACCTCCACTACTTATGAATATAAGTTCATAACTATTAGGTGAAACTCACTTATATTCTAGCGTCATATTCATGCATGAAAATTAAGCGTGCACTCTCAATAAACATGCATAAATAAGTTATCAATCAAATAGTTAAACAAATTGAATCCACAACTCATGAAATTCCAACCAAAGGTAATCAATTCATATTGAAAGCATAAACATGGTTTCGAATCACCCCCTAGCTAATGGGGGGTTTAGTTCCTTATACGTACAAAACAAAGATAAGTAAATTTAATCATTGAAATCAAGGAAAAGAAAACACCTAACAATTCCAACAACTCAAACTTGAATTGTATGAACGTTTAGGCCCTTCTCCTCCTCTTTGTTGTAGCACAAGGTCTATGGATAGGTTGTGGAGTGGTATTAGAATGGAGGAATGGATGTGTGATGGTAGGATTGTGTTTTGGAGGGATGGGAAGCCACGGCCAAGGGCAGTTTGGATGCAGGAATGGTAGGGAACTCACGGCCAAGGGCAGTTTTTGATGTTGTTTTGGTGTCAAATGAATGAATGATGTTTTGTGGCTGCAATGGATGTTTATTTATAGGTGGATGAATGATTAAAAGAGGGAATATGACAGCTAGGAGGGGATGATTAAAGATGGAATGCATGTGGAAGTGTGGCTGGCTGTTTTATGAATGGAAAAACAGCTAGGAAAACTTGCTGGAATTGAAGGGGAAGTCACGGCTAAGCTTGTGTTTGGTGCTGGAAATGCATGTGAAAGCATGTGAATTAAAGCTAGGGTGAATGATGATGAATGCATGTGGATTAAAGAGTGAATGGTGGCTGCAATAATGAAGTGGGAAGGCTGGAAATGCAAGGGGGAGTGCACGGCTAAGGACTTGTTGTGTTGCTGGAATTGGTAGGTTGAATGATTATGGGTGCATGTGGCTGAATGATTTCTTGGTGAGGGGATGTATGGGTTGATGAATGGGAAAAGTTGTTGAATGATGAAAGGGGAATGGAAGAATGTGGCTGCAATGATGGTGTGGAATGCTGGAAATGCAAGGGGATGCACGGCTAGGATGTTGTTTGTGTGAAGTGTGTGTGAATGGTGGTTTTGCATGGCTTTGATGGATTGTTTGATTGGGCTAGAGGTTTTGCATGGCTCAAAGGATTGTTTGATTGGGCTAGGCCCTTTGTTTTATGTCCTAAAGTGCATACAAGGCCTTCAATGTCGTCCAACACTTTGGCTCCAAGCATAAGCTATCCATTCTTAGCCCAAAAGTGCTCCAAAAGGCTCCAAAATGCACTTCTTTGCTCCTTTAGCCCTTAGAACCTGAAAACATACGAAAATAACTTAAAAGACTTAAAGAACTAAGAAATAACAACGTAAATGCACAAGAACAAGCCAACTAAGTTGCCTAAATATGCTTCTATCAAATTCCCCCACACTTAGCTTTTACTAGTCCTCGAGCAAAACAAAACAACAAAAGAACACGAAACTAGACAAAATGAACAAAACACAACCTACACCTTCCAACAATGGTCTCATGGATTTTTAATGCACATGACATGTTAAAAAAATCATTATCTCCACAGATTTTAGTCATCTTCACACTTAAGTACATTCTTAATCATAGTCACCACCTTCTAGTTCACAATTAAGCATTTAAAACCATGTTTTGAATGTAGTAACATGCTTTAGAGAATTTGCTCAATTCCTTACAAGATATGCACTCAATTTTCACTCAGATTTTCTAACTACACACCCTAATCTAGTCATATGTGAGAAGATTGATGTAAACATGAAAACGAACACTCACATATATGTATCACAAAGAAAGCAATTTCTAGAGTTAATAAGCATGTTTAGATATGATCTCATGAATGGAATGCTACTACTTAGACGCGAGAACCAGTGACACCATGTGCTCATACCAAATTCAAACTCTACAAATTGAAATGCACAACACTCAAGATAGAAGACAAGGGTTGTAATGGGGCTTGGGGTGTTTGGCTAACAAAGAAGGGATATGGAAAACAAAGGTTCTTAAAGAAATAGTGAGCAAAGCATTCGAATCAACTTAGAATTCACTTTTGAATGAAAACTCAACTTTTGAACAAAAAGGGAAAATTTAGACAATTTAGGGCCAGATTTGGTGTTTTGGACCCCTTCTTCAACATTCAGCACTTAATCACACATTCTTACGTTTTTTCAAGATCTTTTTCCTTTCTTTCTTTCTTTTCTTTTCTGTTTTTCTTTTCTTTTGAATCTCAAAACATACATAAACACTTAAGAACAAACATTCTCTCCCCCACACTCATTTTCTTTCATAATGTAACTCAAAAGGAATTCATTTAAGTCATGCTCACTATCTTTTAAGAACAAGGGTGTGGACTGTCCTAAACTAGGCTAAGTGAGGATAGTGTGGGTTAACAAAGAATGTAAGCTTAACAAGGCTCAATGGGGTTAACTTAAACATATAATGAAGTAGGATACACGACAATTTGGCTTTGGTGGTGGTCACTACACAACTTCTTCTTGAATATGTGTTATGCAAATCAATAACATGCTTTGAATGAAATGGGCATGAGTTCTAGCATTTGGAACTATATGATGAAACGCCTTCTAAGTAGTAACCAAGCAAAGATTAATGAGATCATGCAACGACTTTAGAAAACAATAATGCATAGATTTTAACTCTCCAAATAACGTTCAGGCTCAAGTCTCACAAGGTTGTAGCGTTTGTTTGAGTTCCTTCCTTTAAGCATATTACAAAAACTAATTTTTCTTTTATGATTGCATGTGAAGTCATACATTATAACCATAACCAAGCATATACCAAGAGTAAATCAAACTTTTCTCCATGTTTATAACTCTTTTTAACAGTCATGCAATTACAAACCAAATCCTCATCATTGTGTTGGAAGGTACCCTAAGACACAAACACACAAAAACGACTCAAAACACTCTTTTTAGGCTTTTCAAAACATGTTTTTCAAATTTTTATGTGATTTTCAGAGTTATAAAACAAAACACACTAAAACACTCCAAATCAGCTTAAAAACATTTTAAAACAGCAAGGAACAACACTTGAAGTTATGGGTGATAAAATCCAACGAATTTGCATTAACATACTTAGTTACCCCCCCCCCCCCCCAACACTTCAATCAAACATTGTCCTCAATGTTTTAAGCCTAAATTCACATCAAACAAAAGTAAACACATAAACAGCAACTAAACATACTAATCATGGCAGAATGTATCTAACAAAGAGAAGAGTTTAGGGACGCAAATCTGGTTATGGAGTGTAAATTCCATCTTCTCCTTGGTGATTGCATTGAGACTTAATCGTGAGTTTTTCCACAGGCTAATCTTGAACTGGGCTGGAGGATTCTGACACATGGCAGGCAAGCACGAGGTGGAGGTGATGACCTGTTTCTTTGTTCAATCTTTCCAATTCGTATCCTCTAACCCTCTTCAATACGAATTGGAAAGATTGATGTTTTATTGTCACTCGTCTTAGCTGTTCTCCAAGTAGATGTGGTCCCTTCTCTGGAAGTGTATCAACCGTTGAAGATGACTACTCGAGAGCAACGCTAGGTAAGCAACCAGGGAATAGATTCCAGGTAGTCAGCTCCAGATCGGAAGACTGACTCCAAGTGCCGGCTGATTGCTGGTAGGAGCATATTCATGCGACTTAAATGGCTTGTTCTCGTGCATTTATGTTATGTTTCTCTAGTTATTTTAGTCCTTTATGCTTCTTTTGTGTGTTTTCAGGTTCTAAGGGCTTAGGGAGCAAGAAAGTGCATTTTGAGGCTATTTGGAGCATTTTTGGGCATGGAATGGATAGCTTATCCATGGAGCCAAGAGGATGGACGAAATTGAAGGCCATTTATGCACTTTAGGACATACAACAAAGGGCCTAGCCCATTCTCTCTTATTCTCTCCCTTATAGCCATGCAAAGAACCATCCATTCCAATCAAACAATCCATCAAAGCCATGCAAAACCACCAACACATGCACCCATCACCAAACACTTACCTTTGCCGTGCACTTCCCTTTCATTTCAGCATTTCCCCTTTACATTTCCACCTTCCCACTTCATCATTGCACCACAAATCAGCCACATGCACTCCCATTCACTCCATGCCGTGCATCTCCACAATCCCATTCATCAACACATGCACTTCCATTCACCCACATGCACATTCAATCATTCACTCATGCACCCTTGTGCCGTGCTTCCCCCTTTGTTCCCACCAATCACATGCATCATCATCATTCAACCAACCTAGCCACATGCAACTCTTCATCATTCACACACCATCACACAATCCAAACCGTGGTTTTCACATTCATTTCCACCAGAAAACCAAGCCTAACCCGTGCATTCCCCCTAATTCCAGCACCTACACACCTTGCCACATGCTTTCCAGCTTTCCCCTTCATGATTGCAGCCTTTCCAAGCTTTCCCCTTTCATCATTAAGCCACATTCATTCCCATTTCTCTCCCCTTAACAGCCCTAACCCGTGCATAATTAAAGGACACCATTCAACACACACATGCACCCAAAACACATCCATGCCGTGGCCTACCTTCCATTTCCAGCTTTCACATGCCTTCACATTCATTTCCAACAACAATCACTTCAAAAGCCATGCATTCACATGCATTTCCAGCAAGAAAACATCCTTGCCATGGCCTTCACATGCAATTCCAGCTCATACAACAATTCCATGCCGTGCATCCCTTTGCTTTCCAGCTTTCACATGCAATTCCAGCACTATTCTCCCTTGTGCCGTGCATTTCATGCCCTTTGCAGCTCTCACTCTTCATCATTGCAGCCACCTACATGCATTATTTATTAAACTCTTCATCATGCAGCCAGAAAGTCATCAAAAACATCCTGAAAAACCCATACCCGTGCATACACACACCATCTTGGCAGCTTACACATACACACACATGCAATTCCAGCTTTCACATGCTTTCCTAGCTGTTTTTCCACCACATTCCAACCACATGCATGCTTAAAAAAAACAGCCATATACACCTCCATTCCTCCTATAAAAACCCTTGCATTCCCATTACCTAAACACATCTCATTTTCATACACAACACACCACAAACACATCCATTCTTCCTTGCCGTGAGCTCCCATTCCCTTATAATCCAAACACCACTCCTCATCCATTTCCATAATTCCCCAATCCATTCAACACACCAACAACATCCCTTAGACCTTGTGCCACAATAAAGAGGAAGAGAAGAGGGCCTAAACGTTCATACAATTCAAGTTTGAGTTGTTGGAATGTTTAGATGTTTCTTTGATTTCAATGTTTAATTTCAATTCTCTTTGTTTTGTACGTATGAGGAACTAAACCCCCCTTAGCTAGGGGGTGATTCGAAATACATATTTATGCTTGCAATATGATTTGATTATCTTTGGTTGGAATTTCATGAGTTGTGGATTCAATTTGTTTAACTATTTGATTGATAACCTATTTATGTATGTTTATTGAGAGTGCACGCTTAATTTTCATGCATGAATATGACGCTAGAATATAAGTGAGTTTCATCTAATAGTTATGAACTTATATTCACAAGTAGTGGAGGTTGCTTATAAACAATCGCGTTAAGTAAATTCTTGGCATAAGTTTCATGCAATTCATAGTAACGAATGCCTCGTCAACACTTATAGTTTTCAAAGAACTTAATGATTCTTGCTTGTATCTCTATTATGCAATTCATGTAGGGAACTTGTGAGGAATGCTTTGGGTTGTCGTATGCAATCATCCAATTCATTAACTTAAGGAAAACTTGACGGTTAATTTAAGCGGACCTAATTAACCCGGGGTGTTGAGCTTCATAATTCATCGAAAGACCAACCGAAAATCATCTTGTATGCAAGTGTAACATGTATGAAGAAGAACCTTCTAGCTAGCATTCATCCATATTTTCATCACATTCATATTTACATTTTGCCCCTAATTACAAAGTGTGCATTTTAGTTTAATCTCGTCCAAACCTCAATCCCCCCCCCCCCCCATATTTTGTTTAAGTCTTAGTCTTAATCTATCTTATTTTGTGTTTTTAAGTATTTTGAGTCTTTTGGTTTGTTTTGGTGCTTTAAAGTTTAGTTTTGCATTCTTCGAGTTTAGTATAGTGTTTTAAACTTGTTTTTACGTTTTTGAGTCAAATCCAAGTGATTAACAATCCCTCCTAATCCCCGGTCCAGAACGATCCCTACTTACACACTTGCTACAATTGACAAAAAGAGGGTTTAATTTGTGTGCGTATAAATCTCGCATCAATTGCTCTCTTTCACTTTGCCATGTGAGTAATAACAAGGACAAAGGAAAGGACAGGGAAAGAGCATGATATGAGATACCTTTGCTTTTGCCTTTGATGATATGAGATACTTTTGCTTTTGAAGAAGCAGCGAATGAATCAGCACATATATTTGTTGCGCTTGTCTCCACATGCTTCGATCTACCTTTTCCTCCTGCCTCATCTGTACTACAGGCATCTGGTATCTTCTTTGGGGGTACATCACTGGTTGAATAGGTGTTCTCAAGGGAAGAAGAAAACTGAGCATGTTTGAGAGGTTTGGTTGCAGCTACATTTTCGGCTGAGAAGAAGAGTCATGCGTTTTTGGGTGTATGCCTTGCCATGAATGTTGATGTATATAGGAATTGTAATGGCAAGTAGTAGTGCGGATGCGGCAATGACCTCCACGCGTCTTCAACTTTGTCAGAGATCTTTTGACAAAGTTGCACGCGTTTTCTGAAAAGCCGGGATTTCGGCTTTGTCACCCACGCTTGTCGGCAAAAGTGTGTAGCTGCATTCTCGGCCTCCACGCGTCTTAAACTTTGTCAGAGAGCATTTGACAAAGTTGCACGCTGATGCGAGTTTTATACGCACACAAATTAAACCCTCTTTTTGACAATTGTAGTTTAAGTATAAGTAGGGATCGTTCTGGACCGGGGATTAGGAGGGATTGTTAACCACTTGGATTTGACTTCAAAAACGTAAAAACAAGTTTAAAACACTATACTAAACTCGAAAAATGCAAAACTTAAAAGTAAGAAAGATTAAGACTAAAACTTAAACAAAATAAAGGGGGATTGGATTTGGACGAATTTAAAGTAAAATGGAAACTTGGAAATAAAAATGAATGTGACGGAAATGAGTGGATGGGATGGCTAGCTAAGGGGTTCATCTCCATACATGTTATACTTGCATATAAAACGAATCTAATTGCTTTTCAATAAACCATGAATTCTCAACGCTCCGGGTTAATTAGGTCCGCTTAAATTAACCGTCAAGTTTTCCTTAAGTTAATGAATTGGATGATTGCATACGACAACCCAAAGCATTCCTCACAAGTTCCCTACATGAATTGCATAATAGAGATACAAGCAAGAATCATTAAGCATCATGAAAACTATAAGTGTTGACGAGGCATTTGTTACTATGATTGCATGAAACTTATGCCAAGAATTTGTTTAACGCGATTGTTTATAAGCAACCTCCACTACTTGTGAATATAAGTTCATAACTATTACGTGAAACTCACTTATATTCTAGCGTCAAATTCATGCATGAAAATTAAGCGTCGACTCTCAATAAACATACATAAATAGGTTATCAATCAAATAGTTAAACAAATTGAATTCACAACTTATGAAACGTAATTAGAAGTACTCAAATCATAATGCAAGCATAAACATATATTTCGAATCACCCCCTAGCTAAAGGGGGTTTAGTTCCTCATACGTACAAAACAAAGAGAATTGAAATTAAACATTGAAATCGAAGAAACGCCTAAACATTCCAACAACTCAAACTTGAATTGTATGAACGTTTAGGCCCTCTTCTCTTCCTCTTCTTTGTAGCATAAGGTCTAGGGATAATTGGTTAGGGGGATGGAAGTGTTGGGGAATTATGGAAATGGATGAGGAGTGGTGGAAATGGAAGATGGTTTTTGGATTCTAAGGGAGACTCACGGCACAAGGGAGAAAGGGATGTGTTTGTGGCTGTTTTGTGTATGAAATGAGATGAGATGATTTTTGAATGAATGAATGCAAGGGTATTTATAGGAGGAGTGGAGATGTATATGGCTATTTGTTTAAGGTGTTTGTGGCTACAATGATGAAGAATTGCATGTGGAAATAAAAGGGAAAATGTGGTGAAATGATGAAGTAGGAAGGTGGAAATGCATGTGAGATGTTGGAAAGGAAATGGGAATATGAGTAGGCCATGGCATGGGAGTTGTTTTGTTGGTGTAAATGTGCCATGGTTGCAATGATGAAGAATAAAGGGTGCATGTGGGGTGGAATTGAATGAATGCAAAGTGAATGAATAATGAAATGAGTTAAAGAGGGAGAATGTGGTGAAATGATGAAGTAGGAAGGTGGAAATGCATGTGACTTGTTTGTGGAATAAAGAATGAATGGTGGAATGATGAAGAGTTACATAAAGAATGCATGTAGGGTTAGATAGGTTGGCTTTGTTTGGGTGCATGTGTGTTAATGGTGGTTTTGCATGTGAATTGATGGATTGTTTTTGATGGAATGGATGGTTCTTTGCATGGCTTTTGAAGTGATTGTGGGCTTTGGAATTGGAAGGAAATGCATGGCCTTGGGGTTGGTTTAAGAGAGAATGGGCTAGGCCCTTTGTTTTATGTCCAAAATGAATACAAGGCCTTCAAATTCGTCCAACACTTTGGCTCCAATCATATGCTATCCATTCCAAGCCCAATTTTGCTCCAAAATGCATCTTTTTGCTTCCTTAGCCATATGAACCTAAAAACACACGAAAATGGCTTAAACTACTAAAACAACTATGAATTAACAACATAGATGCACGAAAACAAGCTAAGTAAATCGCCTAAATATGCTCCTATCAAACTCCCCCACACTTATCTTTTGCTAGTCCTCGAGCAAAACAGAATAAAAACAAATAAACAAAACGACACTAAACACGTAAAACACAACCTACACCTTCCAACAATCGTTTCAGGGATTTCCAATGCACATGACAAGTTAAAAATTATTATTCCCACAGAATTTAGCCATCTTTACCCTTAAGTACATTCTTAATCATAGTCACCACATACTAGTTCACAATTAAGCATTTAAAACCATGTTTTGAATGTAGTAACATGCCTTAGAGAATTTGCTCAATTCCTTACAAGATATGCACTCAATTTTCACTCAGATTTTCTAACTACACACCCTAATCTAGTCATATGTGAGAAGATTGATGTAAACATGAAAACGAACACTCACATATATGTATCACAAAGAACGCAATTTTTGGAGTTAATAAGCATGTTTAGATTATGATCTCATGAATGGAATGCTACTACTTAGACGCGAGAACCAGTGACACCATATGCTCATACCAAGTTCAAACTCCACAAATTGAAACACATAACACTCAATATTGAAGTCACGGGTTGTAATGGGGCTTGGGGCGTGTGGATAACAAAGAAGGGATATGGAAAACAAAGGTTCTTAAAGAAATAGTGAGCAAGGCAATTGAATCAACTTAGAATTCACTTTTGAATGAAAACTCAACTTTGGAACAAAAAAAAAGGAGACAATCTAGGGCCAGAATTGGTGTTTTGAGCCCTTACTTCAATCACTCATTCTTTCATTTTTTTCAAGCTCTTTTTTCTTTCTTTCTTTTCTTTTCTGTTTTTCTTTTCTTTTGAAACTCAAAACATACTTAAGAACAAGCATTCCTTCTCCCACACTCATTTTCTTGCATAATGTAACTCAAAAGGAATTCATTTAAGTCATGCTCACTATCTTCTAAGAACAAAGGTGTGGATTGTCCTAAACTAGGCTAGGTGAGGATAATGTGGGTTGACAAAGAATAAAGGCTAAACAAAGCTCAACGGGGGTAAAACTTACAACATATACGAAATATGGGAAGTGAGGTTATTTGGCTATGGTGGCAATTACACAACTTCATCTTGAATATGTTATGTAAATCAATAACATGCTTTGAATGAAATGGGCATGAGTTCTAGCATTTGGAACTATATGATGAAACGCCTTCTAAGTAGTAACCAAGCAAAGAATAATGAGATCATGCAACAACTTTAGAAAACAAGAAATCACAGATTATACTCTCCAAAGAACGTTATAGGCTCAAGTCTTTCAGGGTTGTAGCGTTTGTTTGAGTTCCTTCGTTCAAGCATGTTACATAACTAATTTTTTTCTTTTATGATTGCATGTGAAGTCATACATTATAACCATAACCAAGCATATACCAAGAGTAAATCAAACTTTTCTCCATGTTTATAACTCTTTTCAACAGTCATGCAATTAGAAACCAAATCCTTATCATTGTGTTGGAAGGTGACCTACGACACAAAACGACTCAAAACACTCTTTTTAGGCTTTTCAAAACATGTTTTTCAAATTTTTATGTGATTTTTGAATTTTGAAGTCAAAACAAACTAAACACACTTAAAAACAGCAAGAAACAACATTTGAAGTTATGGTGGATAAAACCCTACGAATTTGCATCAAAACACTTTAGTAACTCCCCCACACTTAAATCAAACATTGTCCTCAATGTTAAAAACCACACTAAACACAAACAAAACATATAAACAGCAATTAAACATACTAAACATGGCAGAATGTATCTAACAAAGAGAAGAGTTTAGAGATGCAAATCTGGTTGTGGAGTGTTCGTTCCATCTTCTCCTTGGTGATTGCAGTGAGGCTTGGATCTTTGTGATTCCACAGGCTTACTCTTGAACTGCGCTGCTCCCATCGTTGATTTTCCTTTGTGCTACTCTTGAACTGGGCAGCAGGCTTCCTTTGGTCTCCCCCGAAGGTCTGAGCTTCCTCCTCTTATCTGTTTCTTTGTTCAATCTCTCCAATTCGTATTGAAGAGGGTTAGAGGATAGCTCAGCAAAGCTAGGTAAGCAACCAGGGAATAGAGTCCAGATAGACTCCAAGTGCCGGCTGATTGCTTCTTTCACTTTGCCATGCAAGTAATATCAAAGACAAAGGAAAAGACAGGGAAAGAGCATGATATGAGATACCTTTGCTTTTGCCCTTGATGATATGAGATACCTTTGCTTTTGAAGAAGCGGTGATTGAATCAGCACATGTATTTGTGGTGTTGTTTCCTCCTGGGTCTTCTGTACTCCAGGCATCTGGTATCATCTTTGGGGAAGAAGAAAGAATGGAGTATTTCAAAAGGCTTTGCTGGGAGTGCGCCCTCAGAGGTGAGGAAGAGTTGGGCATTTTCTTCAGTTCTGTCTTGCCATAAAAGATGAAGGTCGACATATATAGGGAATTCAATAGCAAGTGATGATACTGTTCTTTTACCATTGTCGACAACCATTTTGATCCCGCAAATCCGGCTTTTTGGAATAGTGACGACTCCTCGATCTTTGAAAACGCCTCTTCGATAAAGCTCCACGCGTTTTCTGAAAAGCAGATAAAGCGTCGCCGAACTTTGCGCTTGTCGGCTAAAGACGTGTAGTTGCGATGATGGCCTCCACGTGTTGAACGCGTTTTCTGAAAAGCCGAGGAAGCGTCGCCGAACTTTACGCATGAACTTCCGGCTTTTTGAATGTGGACGCGTTTCCTTGGCTTTTTATAGAGCTATCGATCACCGCCAACTTACACACTCTGAAGATTTCCCATTCTTGAAACTCGTCTCCGGCCCTTTGAAAATCTACTCCATCCACCCCTTCTCTTTTAACTTCGTGAACAATGGCTAGCTCATCCAACCCATCGAACCTTTGCTTAGATTTGAGTCTAAGCAGTGATCCGGTCGCGTCTCGTCAGGGTAAGGTATGGTGCCCGTCTTTCTTATCTTCCCATGGCCCTCTTACAGATGAGGACTCTGTGATGACGGATCCCACAACGGCTACGATAGTGGCTCGGAACCTCCTCACTCCCAAAGACAGTTAGCTGCTTTCAGGACGGTCCAATGAGTTGGCCGTTCAAGAATCCCTGGCTCTGAGTGTTCAGTGTGCTGGCTCTGTGTCCAACATGGGCCAACGCCTTCTTGCTCGCTCCCGTCAGGTTGAATCCTTGATGGCAGAGGTGGAGAGTCTTAAACAGGAGATCAAACAACTTAAGTACGAGAACCAAAGTTTGCACGTGCTTGCCAACAATTATTTAACAGGCATGAAGAGGAAGCTTGATGAGCTTGATGACCGTCAACGGTTTGCAGATTTCTTCCAGAGGCACCTCTTTCCTGGGTCATCCAGCGTTCCACCAAGGTTTGGGGCCTTGAATGATCTATCTTCGGTGCCTCCTGCTCCTATGCCTCCTGCTCCGATGCCTCCTGCTCCGATGCCTCCTGCTCCGATGCCTCTTGCTCCGATGCCTCCTGCTCCGATGCTTCTGGCTCCGAGAGTGTTGCCACGTAGTGGGGCCTCACGTACACAACCTTTGTAAAGGCTCCATCTTTCTGCCATGTTTAGACACAATTGTAATTTATCGAAAAAAAATCAATGAACAAGCAAAAGTTTTATTTACTGTATTGGCTTGCCTCCCAAGTAACGCTTGCTTTAACGTCGTACAGCCGGACGAAGAACCCAATCACTCCAGGATATGTTCACGAATCGGATGAGAACTCCGAGTCATGAACTAGTACCTAAAACAAGAAACAAAACAAATTTAAGAATCTGGAAAAATAAAAACAAACGAAAATAAAACAATCCAAGGGATTAGCAAAGTTGCTAATCCCCGGCAACGGCGCCAAATTTTGATGCGAGTTTTATACGCACACAAATTAAACCCTCTTTTTGACAATTGTAGTTTAAGTATAAGTAGGGATCGTTCTGGACCGGGGATTAGGAGGGATTGTTAACCACTTGGATTTGACTTCAAAAATGTAAAAACAAGTTTAAAACACTATACTAAACTCGAAAAATGCAAAACTTAAAAGTAAGAAAGATTAAGACTAAAACTTAAACAAAATAAAGGGGGATTGGATTTGGACGAATTTAAAGTAAAATGGAAACTTGGAAATAAAAACAAATTATAAAAATGAATGTGACGGAAATGAATGGATGGGATGGCTAGCTAAGGGGTTCATCTCCATACATGTCATACTTGCATATAAAACGAATCTAATTGCTTTTCAATAAACCATGAATTCTCAACGCTCCGGGTTAATTAGGTCCGCTTAAATTAACCGTCAAGTTTTCCTTAAGTTAATGAATTGGATGATTGCATACGACAACCCAAAGCATTCCTCACAAGTTCCCTACATGAATTGCATAATAGAGATACAAGCAAGAATCATTAAGCATCACGAAAACTATAAGTGTTGACGAGGCATTTGTTACTATGATTGCATGAAACTTATGCCAAGAATTTGTTTAACGCGATTGTTTATAAGCAACCTCCACTACTTGTGAATATAAGTTCATAACTATTACGTGAAACTCACTTATATTCTAGCGTCAAATTCATGCATGAAAATTAAGCGTCGACTCTCAATAAACATACATAAATAGGTTATCAATCAAATAGTTAAACAAATTGAATTCACAACTTATGAAACGTAATTAGAAGTACTCAAATCATAATGCAAGCATAAACATATATTTCGAATCACCCCCTAGCTAAAGGGGGTTTAGTTCCTCATACGTACAAAACAAAGAGAATTGAAATTAAACATTGAAATCGAAGAAACGCCTAAACATTCCAACAACTCAAACTTGAATTGTATGAACGTTTAGGCCCTCTTCTCTTCCTCTTCTTTGTAGCATAAGGTCTAGGGATAATTGGTTGGGGGGATGGAAGTGTTGGGGAATTATGGAAATGGATGAGGAGTGGTGGAAATGGAAGATGGTTTTTGGATTCTAAGGGAGACTCACGGCACAAGGGAGAAAGGGATGTGTTTGTGGCTGTTTTGTGTATGAAATGAGATGAGATGATTTTGGAATGAATGAATGCAAGGGTATTTATAGGAGGAGTGGAGATGTATATGGCTATTTGTTTAAGGTGTTTGTGGCTACAATGATGAAGAATTGCATGTGGAAATAAAAGGGAAAATGTGGTGAAATGATGAAGTAGGAAGGTGGAAATGCATGTGAGATGTTGGAAAGGAAATGGGAATATGAGTAGGCCATGGCATGGGAGTTGTTTTGTTGGTGTAAATGTGCCATGGTTGCAATAATGAAGAATAAAGGGTGCATGTGGGGTGGAATTGAATGAATGCAAAGTGAATGAATAATGAAATGAGTTAAAGAGGGAGAATGTGGTGAAATGATGAAGTAGGAAGGTGGAAATGCATGTGACTTGTTTGTGGAATAAAGAATGAATGGTGGAATGATGAAGAGTTGCATAAAGAATGCATGTAGGGTTAGCTAGGTTGGCTTTGTTTGGGTGCATGTGTGTTAAGGGTGGTTTTGCATGTGAATTGATGGATTGTTTTTTATGGAATGGATGGTTCTTTGCATGGCTTTTGAAGTGATTGTGGGCTTTGGAATTGGAAGGAAATGCATGGCCTTGGGGTTGGTTTAAGAGAGAATGGGCTAGGCCCTTTGTTTTATGTCCAAAATGAATACAAGGCCTTCAAATTCGTCCAACACTTTGGCTCCAATCATATGCTATCCATTCCAAGCCCAATTTTGCTCCAAAATGCTCCAAAATGCATCTTTTTGCTTCCTTAGCCATATGAACCTAAAAACACACGAAAATGGCTTAAACTACTAGAACAACTATGAATTAACAACATAGATGCACGAAAACAAGCTAAGTAAATCGCCTAAATATGCTCCTATCACACGCTTTATTTGAAAAGTCGGGATTTCGTCTGAAGAGTTGGCGAACTTTACGCAGGAAAATCCGGCTTTGAAGAGTGGTGTCTCTTCAATTCTGAATCGATGATTGTGTCGCCTCTCCTTTTATAGAGGTGATCGATCACCTCTAACATGCACACTTTGAATATTGCCCATCCGTGAAAATCGTCTCCGGCCCTTTGAGATTTTACTTCATCCAACCCTTCTCTTTTAACTTCTTGAAAAATGGCTAACCCGTCTAACATTTGCTTAGATTTGAGTCTCAGCAGTGATCCGGTCGCGCCGCGTCAAGGTAAGGTATGGTGCCCGTCTTTCTTATCTTCTCATGGCCTTCTTACAGGTGAAGACTCTGTGATGACGGATGCAACAACAGCTACGATAGTAGCTCGGAACCTCCTCACTCCTAAAGATAGTCAGCTGCTTTCAGGATTGTCCGATGAGTTGGCCGTTCAAGAGTCCCTAGCTCTCAGTGTTCAGTGCGCGGGCTCTGTATCCAACATGGGCCAACGCCTACTTGCTCGATCCCGTCAAGTTGAATCATTGATGGCAGAGGTGGAAAATCTGAAGCAAGAGATCAAACAGCTTAAGCACGAGAATAGAAGTTTGCACGTGCTTGCAAATAATTATTCGACAGGCATGAAGAGGAAGCTTGATGAGCTGCAAGAATCTGAAGGTCGAATTCAAAGTGACCGTCAAAGGTTTGCAGCTTTCTTCCAGAGGCAAATGTTTCCTGCTTCATCTAGCGTTCCACCAAGTATTGAGGCCTCGAATGATCTATCTTCGATGCCTCCCGCTCCTATGCCTCCCGCTCCGAGCGTTTTGCCCCATAGTGGGGCTTCACGTAAACAACCTTTGTGAAGGCTCCATCTTTCTCTTTCTTTGTTAGATACATTTTTTTTTTAACCTTGTAATTTCTCGGAGATCAATGAACATGCTTTGTTTTATTCAGTGTATTGAGTTGCCTCCCAAGTAGCGCTTTCTTTTACGTCTTGCAGCCGGACGAAATTATGCTCATTCCCCATTGGAGCCCACGGCATGTAATGGGATCTCCTCCACAACATGCTCAACAAAGTTCTCGTAGTAGGGTTTCAACCTATGGCCATTCACCTTGAATTCTTGTCCAGTTTTCAAACTTTGTATTTGGACTACACCATGCACAAAAACATTAGTGATAACAAATGGACCAACCCACTTAGAACGTAACTTACCGGGGAATAATCGAAGACGAGAATTGAATAACAACACTTTCTGCCTGATTGAGAAGGTTTTGCCTCTAATCATCTTGTCATGGACGGCCTTGGTCTTCTCCTTGTAAATCCGGGCATTCTCATACGCTTCATGCCTAATCTCTTCAAGCTCGCTCAATTGTAGCTTCCTATGGTTTCCAGCCATGTCCACATCCATATTGAAGGTCTTGACCGCCCAATGTGCCTTGTGCTCAAGCTCTACGGGTGGATGGCACGACTTGCCATAGACTAGCCGAAATGGGGACATACCAATGGGCATTTTGTAAGTCGTTCGATAGGCCCACAGTGCATCCTCCAAGTGCAAGCTCCAATCTTTTCTATTCGGCCCAACGGTCTTTTCCAGGATTTGCTTAATTTCTCGATTTGAAACTTCGGCTTGGCCACTGGTTTGGGGGTGATAAGGTGTGGAAACCTTATGCATCACGTTGTACTTCTTGAGCAACGCCACAATGGTGCGGTTGCAAAAATGAGTCCCACCATCGCTTATGAGCACTCGAGGCATCCCAAATCTAGAGAAAATGTTAGATTTTACAAAATCTGCAACAACTCTAGAATCGTTAGTTCGGGTGGCTTTAGCTTCCACCCACTTTGACACATAATCAACGGCAAGTAAAATGTACGTAAAACCAAAAGACATAGGGAACGGACCCATAAAATCAATACCCCAAACATCAAAGATTTCAACAACAAGGATTGGGGTTTGCGGCATTTGGTCTCTTTGGCCTATACTTCCGGTCTTTTGACATTTATCACATGTTAAGCAAAAAGCCCTAGCATCTCTAAACAATGTAGGCCAATAAAAACCACTTTCAAGAACCTTAAACGCTGTGCGTTGTGTGCCAATGTGTCCACCAAATGCATATGTATGGCAAAAACTCAAAATGGAATTAAATTCAGATTCATGAACACAACGACACACAATCTGATCCGAGCATATTTTCCACAAATAAGGGTCATCCCAAACATAAAAACATGCATCCTTTTTTAATTTATCACATTGAGCCGTGCTTAAGGTGTTACGAACTTGCTTAGACACCAAAAAATTAACTAAATCAGCATACCAAGGGTTACTTACCTCAACGGACAGAAGTTGTTCATCCGAAAACGTTTCTAAAATGGGAAGGTCCTCTTCTTCACGCACCATTCGACTTAGGTGGTCAGCCACCACGTTCTCACTCCCTTTCTTGTCTCGAATTTCAATATCAAACTCTTGGAGAAGAAGCATCCATCTAATTAGCCGTGGTTTAGCCTCCTTTTTAGTGAATAAATACCTAAGAGCTGCATGGTCAGAAAATACAATCACTTTAGTGCCAAGTAAATATGAACGAAACTTATCTAAAGCAAACACAACGGCAAGAAGTTCTTTTTCCGTGGTAGAATAGTTTAGTTGAGCATCATTCAAGGTCTTAGAAGCATAGTAGATGGCGTGGGATTGCTTATTCTTCCTTTGACCCAAGACAGCCCCTATTGCATAATCGGATGCATCACACATGAGCTCAAAAGGCAACGTCCAATCAGGTGGAAGGATGATAGGTGCCGTGGTAAGCTTGTCTTTGAGAAGCTTGAATGCCTTCTCACATTCCTCGTTGAACTCAAATGCCACTTCTTTTTGTAGGAGACGGCATAAGGGTTGTGCAATCTTGCAGAAATCCTTGATAAATCGCCTATAGAATCCTGCATGGCCAAGGAAGGAACGAACCTCTCTAACAGAAGTAGGAGAGGGTAAGTAACGTACAAGATCTATTTTAGACTTATCAACTTCAATTCCTTTTTCAGAGATGATATGACCCAAAACTATGCCTTGTTTAACCATAAAATGACATTTTTCCCAATTTAAAACAAGGTTAGTTTCCACGCATCTTTTCAAGATTAAAGTAAGATTATGCAAGCAATCATCAAATGAGTCCCCAAAGACACTAAAATCATCCATAAATACTTCAATTATCTTTTCAACATAATCTGAGAATATACTTACCATGCATCGTTGAAAAGTGGCTGGTGCATTGCATAAACCAAATGGCATACGACGATATGCAAAAGTACCAAATGGACAAGTAAAGGTGGTCTTTTCTTGATCATCTAGCGCTATGACAATTGATTATATCCCGAATAACCATCAAGAAAGCAATAAAAAGAATGACCGGCTAACCTTTCAAGCATTTGATCAATGAATGGCAAAGGGAAGTGATCTTTCCTTGTTGCAGTATTTAGCTTTCTGTAATCAATACAGACACGCCAACCTGTTTGGATACAGGTTGGCACAAGCTCATTCTCGGCATTCTTCACCACTGTCACTCCGGACTTCTTTGGAACACATTGCACCGGTGATACCCAACGACTATCAGAGATCGGATAAATCACTCCACAATCAAGAAGTTTGATAATCTCCTTTTTCACAACTTCCATCATTGGAGGGTTGAGACGGTGCTGAGCCTCTCGAGTTGGTTTAGCCCCCTCCTCTAGAAGTATGCGATGCATGCACGTAGTCGGGCTAATTCCCCTAATATCGGCCAAAGTCCACCCAATGGCCGTCTTGTGCTCTTTCAACACTCGGATTAACTTCTCCTCCTCTATGGCCGTGAGTGATGAGGAGACAATGACGGGCAATGTCTCGTTGTCTCCCAGAAAGGTGTACTTTAAATGATCGGGCAATGGTTTAAGCTCAAGTACGGGTGCCTGAATCACTGAGGGTAACAACTTATTAGTGGAAACTGAAATTGAAATTGGGTTAGAAGGCTTACCATGGTGTTGAGGTAGTGACTTAAGGGCAGCCACTATCTCGGCCTCCTCCACACTTCTAGGCACGGCAAAACCAGATTTTTGCCTAATTCCTTGTGCAATAGTTGTTTCAAGTGTATCCCTCTCCAAAGAAACGAGAAAATCCTGCGCCAAATCATCAATTATATCAATAGAAAAGCAAGAATGATCGTCCTTAGGAAATTTAATACTTTCAGAAAGATTGAAATCAATGACTTCCCCATCAAATTCCATCGTTAAAGTTCCTTTAAACACATCTATCTTGGTGCGGGCTGTTTTCATGAAGGGCCTCCCTAATAGAACCGGCAATGGGGTGGAATGGGGTGAATCCTGAAGGAAGATTTGTGAAAAACATGTTCATTTAAGCAACATCAATAGCATGCAATTAACATATTAAAGGCGGAATCATGCTTGTATGCACTTAAAACAAAACATTTACCCATGAAATTCAAAGCCTAGTAGATAGGTGAACCAAGACTCAACTCAAAAACAAAGTGAGTTGAGAAATCAATACCTTTGTAGATTCCTCTTTGCATAAGCAAAGGCTAATCACCCAAAGAGAGGGTCTTCATTCCTTGCATCTTGGATCCATGGATTTGGATGGATGAAAAGGTTTCTCCAAGTTCCCAAAATTGAGAACCTCTAAGTCTCCACACCAAGGTATATTGAAAGAAGAAATGAGTGACCTAGAGGAAGTAAGATTGCTAGATTTTCCCCTCTAGATTGGCCGAATTCTTTGAGAGCAAAGGGAGGTTTGTGTTCTCATCTTTACTCCCTAGAAAACCCTAAAGATGAAATGGCTATAAAGATGTCTTTATACCACCTCACAATGGAGTGGCAAACTTGCAATTAAGCCAAGTTCACTACCCTCCTCTAAATGGCCGGCCTATGGGGATTAATTGGGCTATTTGGGCCTTTGTGAATCATTATTCATTAAGTTGTCATACAACTTAAGTCAATGGGCTTGACGTTCGAAGCCCATTGGGCCTTAAGGTCCAAAACTATCCCGAGGTCTTCAACGAACTTATTCGTTTGATTAATAATCATATTAATTAATCCTTGCCATAAATAATTAAACCATTTAATTATTCTTACTCATCTCCGTTGAATCTTCAAACTCTACCTTACACGGTGTACGATCCATTAGGTTCCTTTTAGCGAGGCAGTGGGCGATTCAAACTCTTTCAAATCGATTGTGAATTGAAACTTACTTTCAATTCTCCCGTTAATGATAATACACTTTTAGGGCTTCCACAAACCATGAGTGACACCTAGCAGCATATCATGGTTACCCAAGCTAATCAGAAGAGGTGGAGAACCTATTCAGTTTAGGATTACAAATGCAATACGGTCTTTCTCTAATACAATACTCTTGACCACATTGTTTGGATTGATAGTTTATTCATGTCTACTATCCAATGTGAATCTTGTGCTTATATGATTACCTTGAATGTGATCTGGAACGCATTCCAACATCTCATTCATACTCTGGCCAGAGATTCCAAATCATATCATAGAGTATTCTCCCTCAAACAGTTTGAAGGTTAGAGATCCCTTGTTGCGCATTCACTTGCCTCCATGGCTAAGTGGCTTAACCCCAACGATGCCGTGGACACCCTGATAGAGTGACATTGACATAATCAAAGATTAAGGACCTAACCACAAGACAACTGTGATGCCTCAGGTCAAAAGACTAATTTGCATTATCCCAACCATGAGTTCTCATGTGACATGAATATGAGAACTCTTCGTTGATCGTGTTCAGTGAACTCATTCTCTATTGAGCACCTACGTACTTGTCTTGATGTCACACACACCAATGACTCGAGACTAGTCACTCTCCCTGAGAGAAGACATAGCACGTACTGATCTTAACGGACTGTCAATGCCCAATTGACAATCCTATGATCAGGAACGTTTAGGATGTGTCAACGAAAGAATGGTCTCATGAATCTAACTTCTTTAGATCGCATTCTTCCAATCACATATTCCTTGGACTTATCGTTTAAGCATATAACATTTATATGAGACGGCTCAAACAATAATGTTTGCCCTTTAAACTACATTAGTTTGAAATGTCCGTAAAGTATCATCATATGATTGGTTTTAGGGCACATTTCCAACAAATCCTCCATGTCAAGCACGTAGAAATCCGCTGGAAAAATCAAGTTACCAACCTGCACCAAAACATCTTCCAAAACACCCTTTGGATATGCATTAGAACGATCGGCTAATTGAATTATCACACCATCATTTTTAAGTTCACCTAAGTTCATAGATGCATAAATAGAGTATGGCATAACATTAATCGAAGCCCCTAAGTCTAACATGCATTGTTCAAACTTAGTATTACCAATAACGCACGGAATTGTAAAACTACCCGGATCTTTGCATTTAGGGGGTGATTTCCTTTGTAACACAGCAGAGACATTTTCACTTACTTGAACCACCTTTTTGTTCGAAATCCTTCTCCTTGTTGTACAAAGTTCTTTTAAAAACTTAGCATACCTCGGGACTTGCTTAATCGCATCAAGGAGCGGGATATTGACTTGAACTTTCCGAAAGGTCTCTAGAATGTCCTTCTCGGCTTCTTCCTTCTTTGATTGCCTAAACCTGCCAGGAAAGGGCACATTTAGTGGAATAGAACTAGAAAACGTCGAATTGGGACTTACCTTGGTGGTTTGGGACGGTTTAGGAGGACTAGATGAATTCGGCAAGGTTTGGTCATCCTTGGCCGTGGGCTTTGCTCCCTGTGCTTCTTCTTGCGGCAACTTGTCCTCCTCGTCTTGACTTGATTTGGATGTATTTGAGTCTGTTCCAACCTGTTTACCACTTCTCAACATGATGGCCTTAGCGGTTTCAAATCCTCCCTTTGGGTTCATAACGGTTGAACTAGGCAATCTGCCTTGTTCTCTAATTTGCCCCATAAATTCGGCAATTTGACCCATTTGCTTCTCCAAATTGTCCACCCATTTGTCTTGGATTTGTCTCTCCTTATTTTGAGTTTGTACTTCCTGCGTCAAAGTAGTAAGTAATTGAAAAATCTTATCATTATTACTTGAATTACCTACATTGCTTTGGGCAGGTTGTGCTTGGGCTTGTGGTGGTGCCAACGGCTTTTGATAGAAACCCGGGGGTTGTCGGAATCCACTTTGTTGGGCAGGTTGTTGTGCATCTCTCCATCTGAAATTTGGGTGGTCTCTCCAACCCGGATTGTATGTATTTGAGTATGGATCATTTCTTTGCTAATTTTGGTTCCCAAAACCCACGGCATTGGCAGATTCCCAACCCCCATTCTCAATTAATTTAGGGCATTGATCGTTGGCATGTCCTTGCATAGAGCACACGCCACACACACTTGGTCCATGAATCTTCATTCCCTTGGCCAACTGAGAAACAATAGAAGTAAGGTTAGCTAATTGGGATTGAATTTCGGGCATAGAACTTACCTCATTCACTTATGGCCGTGGGGGGTCTCTTTGTCCAACACCTTCGTATTGTTGTGCATTATGTGCTCGGTTGGCAATTAGAACTTTTGCAGCCCTCGGAGTTTTATCCACCAACGCACCTCCCGCCGAGGCATCAAGCATTTGGCGTTCCATGGGAAGGAGTCATTCGTAGAAGTATTGAATGAGCAGCTCCTCCTTCATTTGATGCTGTGGACAAGAAGCAACAAGTGATTTAAAACGTTCATAATAAGAAGGAAACGATTCACCTTGATTTTGTTGGATGCCACTAATCCGTTTCCTCAAGAGAATGACTCTTGAAGTTGGGAAAAACTTCTCCAAGAAAGCTCTTTTCATGCTATCCCACGATGTAACCGTTCCGGGTGCTAACTCGTAAAGCCAATCCTTCGCCTTTTCCAAAAGTGAGAATGGAAAAGCCTTCATCATCAGAATGTTCTCGTCGACATTTATGGGTATCATGCTCGAACAAACAACCTCGAACTCCTTGAGATGCTTGTTGGGATCTTCCATGGAAAGCCCATGGTATTTTGGAATGTAGTGCAACAAGCTTGACTTCAACTCGAATTTATCGGTCTTGCCTTGGGCAGCCGCAGGGTATTGAATGCATAATGGTGCAGCATTGGCCAAACCCGAGGCAGAAAGCTCCTTGATGGTTCGATTGTCCGCTGCCATGGTTGGTACTTCCTCTTCAAACTTTGTCGTGGCCTCCTCTTCAACCTCAACTTCTTGCTTTTCTACTTCAGGTTCGGGACTAGGAGGATTAGACTCTTGCAATTTCTTTGTCCTTCTCAAAGTCCTCTCGAAATCGCCGTCAAAGTCGGAGATACGCTCACGAACAGGTTGTGAGCTATGGGTCATAAACTAGTACCTACACACAAGAGCAAACAAGATAAGTAACCCACTTAATAGACTCGGCACAAGTAAGAAAATAAGTTGCCACACACGGCACAAAAACAAAACACATACACACGGTGCAAAATTTAAAACAAAACAGAAACCAAACAATTTAAACAAGACTCAAGACAAGGGATTAGCAACTTTGCTAATCCCCGGCAACGGCGCCAAAATTTGATGGGTTACGAATGTGACACATAAATTAAACCCTATTTGTGACAATTGTAGTAATGATGTAAGTAGGGATCGTTCTAACCGGGGATTAACTAGGGGTGCTAAACACTTGACTCAAATAAATAAAACTAATCTTTAAACACTTAATTTACTTAACGAAAACTCAAAATAAGTCCACAAGACTCCAAATACTTAAAAACACAAAATAAGATAGATTAAGACTAAACAAAATATGGGGGGGGGGGGAATGAGGTTTTGACGAAATTAAACTAAAATGCACAGATTGTAATTAAGGGCAAAATGTAAATATGAATGTGATGAAAATATGGATGAATGCTAGCTAGAAGGTTCTTCTCCACACATGTTACACTTGCATACAAGATGATTTTCGGTTGGTCTTTCGATGAATTATCAAACTCAACACCCAGGGTTAATTAGGTCCGCTTAAATTAACCGTCAAGTTTTCCTTAAGTTAATGAATTGGATGATTGCATGCGACAACCCAAAGCATTCCCCACAAGTTGCCTACATGAATTGCATAATAGAGATACAAGCAAGAATCATTAAGCATCATGAAAACTATAAGTGTTGACGAGGCATTCGTTACTATGAATTGCATGAAACTTATGCCAAGAATTTACTTAACGCGATTGTTTATAAGCAACCTCCACTACTTATGAATATAAGTTCATAACTATTAGGTGAAACTCACTTATATTCTAGCGTCATATTCATGCATGAAAATTAAGCGTGCACTCTCAATAAACATGCATAAATAAGTTATCAATCAAATAGTTAAACAAATTGAATCCACAACTCATGAAATTCCAACCAAAGGTAATCAATTCATATTGAAAGCATAAACATGGTTTCGAATCACCCCCTAGCTAATGGGGGGTTTAGTTCCTTATACGTACAAAACAAAGATAAGTAAATTTAATCATTGAAATCATGGAAAAGAAAACACCTAACAATTCCAACAACTCAAACTTGAATTGTATGAACGTTTAGGCCCTTCTCCTCCTCTTTGTTGTAGCACAAGGTCTATGGATAGGTTGTGGAGTGGTATTAGAATGGAGGAATGGATGTGTGATGGTAGGATTGTGTTTTGGAGGGATGGGAAGCCACGGCCAAGGGCAGTTTGGATGCAGGAATGGTAGGGAACTCACGGCCAAGGGCAGTTTTTGATGTTGTTTTGGTGTCAAATGAATGAATGATGTTTTGTGGCTGCAATGGATGTTTATTTATAGGTGGATGAATGATTAAAAGAGGGAATATGACAGCTAGGAGGGGATGATTAAAGATGGAATGCATGTGGAAGTGTGGCTGGCTGTTTTATGAATGGAAAAACAGCTAGGAAAACTTGCTGGAATTGAAGGGGAAGTCACGGCTAAGCTTGTGTTTGGTGCTGGAAATGCATGTGAAAGCATGTGAATTAAAGCTAGGGTGAATGATGATGAATGCATGTGGATTAAAGAGTGAATGGTGGCTGCAATAATGAAGTGGGAAGGCTGGAAATGCAAGGGGGAGTGCACGGCTAAGGACTTGTTGTGTTGCTGGAATTGGTAGGTTGAATGATTATGGGTGCATGTGGCTGAATGATTTCTTGGTGAGGGGATGTATGGGTTGATGATGCGAGAATTATACGCACACAAATTAAACCTTCTTTTTGTCAATTGTAGTGAAGTGTATAAGTAGGGATCGTTTTGGACCGGGGATTAGGAGGGATTGTTAATCACTTGGATTTGACTTAAAAACGTAAAAACACAATATAAAACAATATTTAATGCTCAAAGAATGCAAAACTAAAAATAAGAAAGATTAAGACTAAAACTTAAACAAAATAAGGGGGGATGGATTTGGACGAATTTACTAAAATAAATACTTGGACACAAAACAAAT